>NW_023606157.1:0-21699 GCF_013339745.2 Dermacentor silvarum
GGAGACAGCGTTTCACCAAGCAAACATATTTGTGAGGGCCGAGACGAAGACCAGTTCCCACGCTGAGGTTTCCCTTGCTCGTTCACTGTTGGTTAGCTGAATGTTAAGCTGAACTTATTCTGCGAATACATTTCAAAATATTTTTGGGAGCACACCGTGCGCAGGTTTTGTCATCTGCTGTTTGAAGAAAAAGAAAATTTGCTTTTAGTGATTTCTCAAGTTTGTGAAGTGTGAAATAGGCTGGCCGGTTGTGTGAGCTTGCCTTTTCTAGCTATCTCTTATGGTGCAGTACTAGCCTAGTTATTTATTTCATGCAAACTGTATATGAGCCTCTTGTAGTAAGCAAATGTAAAATCATGCGCATTTCCAGATCTAATTCAAATCCTAGCACTTGCCATGCTAACGTTCCCTTAGATTTTGTCATGTCATATAAATAACTTAAATTGGGCCAATAATATAGAGTACGTTATTAGCAGTGCTAATCGCATGCTCGGTTACTTATGGCGTAACTTTTCCAAAGCACCGTCTGCTTTAGAACTACAGCTTTACAAGACTAATTCGCTGGAAACTTGAATATGCATCTGCAATACGGGATCCCAGTCGCGTTAATCTTATTACTTCACTTGAACTAGTACAAAATAACTATACTCGTTTCATTATTTCTAATTATAACCGTACCGCGAGTATAACTTCAATGTAAACTGGCCTAGCACTCATTCCACTAGCTAATCACCGTAAAGTCGGCCATTGTTTGCTATTTCATAAAATTTTCTATCACACCACACTTCATGACGACTTCATACTGCGGCCTCAGTGCATTTCAAACTGCGTCAATCATCGCAGTAAGGTAGGAATTGATTCATGTAACACGAAGTCTTTCTTTCATGCCCCGTACATCTCAGAAATGGAACCACCAAGTATCGTAGCCATCACAGATAACAAACTTTTTTTGCAAAACATTAGCTAACATTGTATAATCAGGAGAATCATTATGTTACAAGAACTCACTGCACTTGTTTCTTTTACTCTACTACTTTGTAACCACTCCCCCCTTTAATGCCTGTGGCCCTGAGGGTACTTTAAGCAAAAAATAAAATGAGTTTCAATCAACATGAAGTGTCATTTCCTTAAAATTGCATTAAGCGCTTTTGATCATTTTAAAATTCTTTGCATTTTCATGTAACAAATTATCGTTGTGAGGGAGCATGTGATACTTCGTGGTACTAATGCCCGTCAAATTGATTTGCAAATAGCAGATGACAGAGTTTGTGCATTAGCAAGTGGGGAGCTTGCTACATTGTTTCTGTTCTGGTCGTCATGGCTATAATGACTGCAAAAGAAACAAGTTGGGACTCAACATGTTACTTCTCCGATTGTCATAAAGCGCCCTTAAAAGCAACTAAGCTTGTATGTCAAATTTCTCATTCCCGCTCAGTATGATACAGAACTGTAGACTGCTGTTTTCCTAATAGGGGTCACACCTCTCTATATGGTAAACTTCCAAACATTTCATAGTGAGGCACGTAGTTCAAGAGGACCTGTTGTCATTGTGGCGGCAGTTGAGCATCTTGTGGCTTAGCTTGGGCAGCATGCAGACCAATAATCTCTCTTTTGTCCGTCTTCCTGAAAAGAGAAATGACAAAGCCATGACACACAAGCAAGCAAAAAATGGTGAAACAAAAGTTAGTCCCATAAATGAAGAAAAATCACGGTTCTAGTTGAAGTGTTCAGAAACATACCCTGTGAGGATTCTGGCCCTTGATGTTACTTCCAGTGGAGACACGTTCACGGTTGACTTCTATGTCCAGAGACAATAGAGTCCAAAGGGATGAGTCCAAATATGAGCAGCGTCTTGGAGGCTGGAGTCGAAAGAAAAAAGAGCCTCAATTACTATGGTGGAAGTGTGCGTGAGTTTGTGATTCATGTATGACAGAGAACAGTGCACGAAACGCTCCATGACAGAAAAATGCACAAACACACACACACAACACTGTTTTGAGTGTGCATTTCTTTCAGTGGTGTCCTTGTGTGGGCTGTGCTTAGTCAAGTCTCGATTAGATTACAATTGTTTCTGCCAGATACTAGTAATAAACACAGTCATCTTATTATGTCTCAAATGCAGTTAATCTAACTGTATCACGGGAAGTACACTTGTCACTAATGTGCAGTGAATTTATCGCGGTGTATCATTTATGCAGAAACAGCCAAAACTTTATTATTTATGCTGTACTCATGTTAGCAATTTTAGCAACTTGGCAAAGTAGCAAGAGCCTAGTTTGAATTGCTTTGAAAGGGCAATAACTTTATAATTATTACTATTTTCTACTTTTAAGACATGACGACAGGAATCAGCTTTATCCGCCTCGCACGCAAAGAAATTCAAAGTTGAAAATGCGAAGCACTGCTTTTTTACTCACCGGCGCACAAGCCCAGGGGCTGCAAGGTTAATCCGCTTTCGTGATTCGTCTTCAAGCAGACTGTGCTCGGTTCCAGCCATGAATTTTCGTGCTGGCCAGCACGTTTTTTCGAGCAACCAGACGCAACGCGGCCAGACGCGGCAGATCACAAACGGCGGAAGCCGTGCATGCAGCCGCCAGTGAAACGCCGCAGCTGATAAAGTTCACCGTCTTTAAACACGTTCGCTTGGCGGCAGCTATCGAATGTTGGACGCATAAACTGGCTGAGGTATTATTGATATCTAATTAAAATGAACCTGCGTGATGCTACTCAAAGGAAACGACCACCCCGTTCGCAAATATAACCGCCGTACAATTTGAATCGATAAACGGCACGGACTGCAATCGATACCAGTGGGCTGCCGCTGATCACATGTCAGTGAGGCCACAAAACCTTTATTCACGTAACAAAGCACGGACTTTAATAACATAAGTCCAATAAAAACAATAGACTGCTTATTTTGTAAAAAAATGACACTGTAACTGTGTCTGTCGGTAATTATATGTACATTAATAGCTCAAATATTGAGTCGTGTTGAGCGCCCCTAGCAGAAAAAACACAAACTAAAGTATTCGACCAAATTACAGTAGCTCCACTTGCGCGCTTATGCTGGAACGCGCCGCGGTTGATTTTTCGCCCTCTGTGGCCATTTGGTGAACTCGAGAGTTTCCGGGGCCTGGTAGAGTGACCTGGTAGAGTGACCTGGTAGTGACCTAGAAACAATTCAAGTACATCCCTCATTATCAGACATGGAGAAATCGGAAAAATAATGGCTCAGTAATTCTTTGTAATGGACACGAAATCTGAATATTTTGCGAAAATGCTGAAAATGAATCCTCAGTGTGTGATTACACCGAAAAGCAGTAGTCACTTGGCTGATTTTTGAGCCTATGGCTTTATTTTTGGCGTTTTTGTGAGCGCGCGCCTCGCCGCCCGACCCGCGGGAGTTGGAAGGCGTGACGTCACGACCCCCTTGTCGGATAGCCAGCCTGCCTGCCGCGGTCATTCGAAGCGCGCCGACGCCGCCATCGCGAGCATGGATTCGAGTTCTGGTGCCTCTACCAGCGATCAGTACACGTCTGAAGACGAGGACAATTCCAACTTGGCAATAATATTACCGCTTACGGTTACGAGCCTTCCGCGTCAAGAGACCAAGAAGAGTAGGAGGCCATGGAAGTGCCGGTCAGGTTTTCGCGAACCGTAGCGCGAAGATTTCGCTCTGCACCAGACACTTAAATATAAACCGCATGCACGCGATCTTGCGCGCGACAGCGACAAGCGACGTGATGGAGATGTCTGTCGCGTTCGCTCGTCGCCTACAAGTCGTACCGCATGCGAGCGACGAGACGAGCGACGACTTTGAGCGACGTCTCTCTGGTGTTGCCGATATGAGGGCAGCAAATACTCGCCGAAACTGGCGTGACGCGTGCTTTATTAATTTAAGTTGATGTGTTTTAGTGTAAAGAGCAGCATCAATATTTCTAAAGGTCTTGCACTACGTTACTATCCTTGTACATACCAAAATCAAGTTGTTTGCTCGTTCCGTGCGACAATCGGTAGTACTTGACTGATGTATATCCAGTTCCGGCTTCGCGCTATTGGCTAGTCGCTCACTGCACGTCTGGGCGACGAGCGACGAATTCTAGACTTACAGAACCGAGCGATCGAGCGACAAGAACAAGCGATCTGTTCGCGCGACGGCCCGTTTCGTCGCTCGAAGCCGTCGCTCGTCGCCGTCGTGCACAAAATCGCTCTCATGCGGTTTGGGCTTTATGCAAGAATTATTCGTCATTTCCTGGTGTAAATTTTCGGCAGTGGCGTAATCGTGCTGCTGCCGAAGATATACACCAGCAGCGAAGTAGAATACACTGTGTTACTGCAATATACAAGGCCTGCACTAGACGTCACTTCCGCCCCAATCAGGCGCCGGCGTGCGTACTGGCGACCCATTTTTCGTTTCGCAACAGTCTGTCCGTGCGGTTCATACCGTGAAGTGTCTTGCCTGTGATGCCGGACCGCTCCCGATACGCTGTGGATTGTTTTCTTATCCTTTCGGGAACGATGTCTCCTCCCCAGAGGATTGAGCCATTCAGTGCAGGCTATTACTCTGAACTTGTGGGATCGGCGCGCATACGCTATGAAGAAAAGGTGCAAATGTGCGACGGTATGGACCCGTACGCGCTGCGACCGGGCGTCGACACGACAATCGACGTGAATGTGTTCCCTGAAGTGACCCACGGGGATATCGTAAGCTATCTAGTTTACTCCTCCAGCTTTGCGACCTTGGAAGAAATGAACGCTTTCATATCAATGGATGCACACAACTATTTCACCAGCGGGTGGGTGAGAAGCCTGTCTGAAATGCGTCTACGAGACGAAAAGCTGCTTCCCCTCGGAGAGGTGAGCTCAAGAACCTTTTCTGGCACGTTTCTCGAAAAATAGCCTGCCATTGTTGTTATTCACGCGGAGTGAAAAATAAATCGTGCATCTGGATGTGGTGCCACCGTTTTTATATGACGGGCAAACTTCAAAGACGCCCGCGTAGCAAAATTTACCGAGCATGTCAGCAAACGCTACGAGGTTAAATTCCGCCCCGATTAGCCTGACTTACACTGTGGAAATACAGTAACGAGAATAAACAATGCCTGTTCTTTTACACGGCTCTGTTGGCGGCCAGGCTATCTGGTGTGCATACGCCCGTCGCTTCCTCCGCCGTCGTTGCTCGCTGCGCGACGGTGCAGCGACGGGGCCCAGTCGCTGCACGGCTACAACTTGTAAATTGCAATATGGGACATCAGGTAATTAGTTAAAAACTTAATTAGTGATTTTTTGTTAATTAGTCAATTATGCATTTCAATTTTTTGTGCAAGTAATGTCCGCCTCTTCGAGTAGACCAGCTCATTAGCCCTTTCAGCCCTGGATTTTCTATTTCTTGCGTATATTTTTTTACTTTGCATATTTTACACCACAAGGACTCTAGAAACATGCCTGAGCAAAAAATAAGTCATTTGTGTTATTATTTGCCGATTTACAGTCATGTCGTCAAAACCGCACATCAGGGCTCAGTGGTTGCGAAACGCAGTGAAAAGCTAATTTATTCAGTGGTGGAAAACACAATCATTGCAAACACAAACTTCACTAATTGTTCATGTGGAAGCCTCTGAAGCAGTATCGAGCCTTGGCAAGACACAGGTGCACGTTACATTTTTCGCACATGATAAGGGTTTGTCCTGTGCATCCCTCAAGCTTACAATGCTGTTCCCTGCTGTCGGTACGAAGAGGCCAGTGTCCACCTGATCAAACCTGACGTCTTGTACAGGCCTATTTTCAGCATATCTTGCTTTTTTTTTCGAAGTCACCAGAGGGGAGAGTGACGGCCTTCCTCGCTTTTGCACCTTTGGCCGGCTGTCGGCTCGTGCAATGTGCTTCAGTAATATGGAGGGTGAAGTCCAGTAAGTCCAGTTGCTTGCCAGGCATCAGTCCTCGTGCAGTTGCATCACTTCTATACTCCAGCCATGCGTTCACAACTGAGGCATTGATAACGTGAAATATCTGGCTCAGGCTGCTCAAACTCATCACCGCTGTCTGAAGATCCGTCGATTTCTCCCTCCACATCAGACAAGTTTCCATTATCAAGTTCACGGAAAATTGCATCCGTGCATTCTTCCAGATGCCTAGAACGCAAGTTCTGGCGGGAATAGAACGAATCTGTCGGTATACACGGTGTAGCGCCCACCGACGCCGCAACGCTGGGCGTTTTGGTCGGCGCTCTCAGCCAGTGCCTTGGCGCCGGCTTTCAAAGAAGTGAAAAATAAGGAAGCGCAGCGCGTGCTTGAGGCGCAAGCTCGGCACGCGCAGTGTCGTTCCAGAAGCTTGCCACGCTGGTCGTCGCAGCCGCCGCTCGGCTCGCCGCCTTCGCCCTTCTGAGTAGGAACGACGGCACGGCTCGTACAGCCGTCGTACCACCCTCTTCCAGTGGCTGACCGCACAGTGCGCGAATCGCTGCCTGCGTTCCCACCGCCAGCGTTACCCGCATCTCGTCCTGTGCCCGTCAGCCACTATCAGACAAGCCTCCCTCCCTCGAAGTGCCCCGATACCGTCTCGTCGACCACCCGATGCGCTACCGCACCGTCCCCGGCCTCCGGCTCTCTCCGGGGGTCTATTTCGTGCGAGTACGCGCACAGTGTCCTCGACACGACCATGATACCGGCCACGTCATCACCCTCACGTCCCTCTTACAACGGTATAGGCGTGCCTGAAAAAAAGAAAAAACACCCAATGAAATCGGACGCAATGGCAAGCCGACGGCACGCCATATACAACCACAAAGCCCTGCTGTCGTCAAAACCGCACACGGAAAAAACCTCTTCTTACAAGTAATATCACCATTCAATGACGCTTATTCAAGTACATGCATATTCTGCAATCTGTTTAGACACTATAAAAAAAATCGCAACGTAAACTACGCAGGGGTTATTCAATTATAAAAGAAAAAAAGTGCACGTACCTGACGGCGCGTCTGCCATGTTTGTTGTTGTCATTTCTTCTTCCTCATTCGACACGGCTCCGTAGAGTCACGTGACTAACCATGGCGATGACACTAGCACATTCAATAGTACGATGCGGGAAAAATACAAGCAGTTTCGGTTCTTTTTTCATGCTGAAAAATCCGATTCTAAGCTAAAAGGCAGGAAAGAGATTCATACTTCTGGATGTGGCTTAGGTAGCAGTAAAAGGTGAATAGCGAAGTTGTAGGCGAAAAAAAAAACTGATGTAGGCAACATTCTAGACAATAAACATGTATAGCCCACCTGATTAAATCGAGCCCGCTAAGTGAATATTTGTCGCTCCCCGTTTCAAAGGTTTGACATTAAATCATCATCATCATCATTGGGCAGCCGCGGAAGCCGCCGCTGAAGCCAGAGCGCGCGAGGTCTCAACGTGCGCATTGCGCATATTTTCACGTTTTTCGGAATAATTTCATCAGATATAAGCCAGACAATTTTTCAGCTCTGCGGCCTACTCTTTCATTTTATTCTAAGCTTTTTTATATCCTTACCTAGTATATATAGTCCATATTTATCCTGTATTTATTAGTCTATTTTTCTGAATAAATCATGTGTAGGCTCACACACCATTATTTGTCGGTGAACTTGTAGCTTTTGTCGTAGATGCCAGAGTTGAATTTTGCTACCTTGCTTTTTTTTTTTTTTTTTTTGCACAATGCGTTGCAGTGTTTAATCATTTTATGCGGCTATTTTCGCGTTTGTACACCAGCTCTGTAGTGCTGTGATCTTCATGTGCTAACTACTAGTATCTTCCCGAGCGTACCTTTATTGTGTTTTTAGTTTTCATTTCAGTTGTACTTTCTTGTGTTCACTGTATTATATTGCGTTCGATTGCGTTGTGCGAATAATGCTTTTGTTACGTTATGCTTTTCTGCCTTGTTGAATAACGCTTGTTTCACGTTGATGAAACCAAACTTTCGCGCTTAGCCAATGCCTTCTTCAATTCATGTAATGTATCCATAAATATATATACCTAAAGAAATAACCGTGCCGTATGCATACAGGTCGAAAAGCGGCTAGTATTTTTCGGTTCAGTGCAATAAACACTTTAGTGATTACTGTTTATAGTTATAGGGAGGCGGGTGGGGCGCGTCTTACTTCCGGTGGCTGCGAAAAAACAGCGCACGGTGGACTGTGTCCCCGACGCAGATGACTTTCAAGGTACAGCGGCCCGTGCGGGCGCGCGCGCCCGCCTGTGCAGCAGGAATCCGCAAGGATTGGGGGGGAGGATATGGAGGGCGAGGGGCGCGTTCTACTCCAGGCGGCCCGGCGCCCGTGTGAGCCGCTGTATCTTGAAAGCCATCTGCGTCGGGGACACAGTCCACCGTGCGCTGTTTTTCGAACCTCTCGCGTTGATGCGAGACGCCGGATGAAAGTCAGTTATGGTAATTTTAACTGGGATTCATAGCGCTAAAACGACACAAGGTTGAGGAAGAACACGGGACGAGAGGGCTCATCCCGTGTTCTTCCTCACCCTTGTGTCGTTTTAGCGCTATGAATCCCAGTTAAAATTACCATGACCTACCAACACGCCCAAAGTTCGTCCCTGCGAAGGTCAGTTAGCTCGCAGCCGCGCTTCCTCACTCCAGCGTTTTGACAGCGAGTTTCCGCGGTCATCGAGTGAGATGTGCTCATGTTTGGTTATGCGTGTGTGGCACCATGCTCGTTGATTGAGTTAGCATCCCTACCATCACTGAAACTGAAATTACCAGCAATGGCGCCACGCAACACTGCTGTGTCGGCTGTTGGTCGGAGTAGCATTCACTATCTCCTACAACTGTCGTATCGGAGTGGCGCACTCACCCATGTGTGCTAAGTGCAAGTGTGAAGAGACCATCGATCAACACTTCGATAATGTTTGAAGACAGAAAAATCGCCGGCTTCATCGAAACGGAGTACATAATGTCGCCCTGCAGGCACCAATAAAGCACACCGATCTGTTAATGAAATAATAAAGTATACTTAACGGAGTCTCTGATTTACTTTCTTTTCTTTCATTTAGTCACTCGTTGTTTGTCACTGGATGCGAGTCAGGATGGGTATGTCCCACTAGGACACAAGGGGTACACACGTGTTGCTTGACACGCGTCGTAGTAATTTTCTGGGCCTTTCATGATCAACATAATCTGTCATGTCATCATCAACAGATCCTTTCGTACTACTACGGACGAAGAAACAGCAGGTCATAGCATCGCGTGGTTCCCGGCCCACATAGACGATATAACTAACCAAGCGGGTTGCAACCCTAACGAGCGGGCCAACTGCCTGGCGCGTGAATTCACGAACTACGCCCGACTCTCCCACAGCTTCCTCACGCTTTCGCTCCGGCTCTCCCACAGGACTGCCCCTTCAAAGATTCTCTTACCACCTATAACGAAATTACGTCGCATTACCGACAAAGCAGGAGAAAATTCCCTCTTCCCAGCCCGAAATTGAGCAGGGCTCAGTTCAGTTCAGTTCAGTTTATTTTCCTCAAGACCCCTGATTTCAGGGGTATTACATAAGGGGCGGGGCAAAGATTCGACTTTACACTCGTTCAAGTAACATATGCACACACATATATGTATACATATACATAATCAAGTACATGCACACATGTACACACATATTAACGCTTACATATGTACATATGCATACACTCATGTAAATACAAACAACATATATAATGAAAATTCAAGTACAACGTAGTTGCAGATGGTCAGTGACCTCTTGTAAAAATACGGATGGACAGATTATTTCTACAATGGCAGGAGGGAGGCCGTTCCAGTCTGCCGCCATGCGGAGAAAAAACGAGGCTAAAAATGTTGATGTTCGTGAACGTGGTCGTGAAACCTGTTTCGAGTGGCTGGTTCGGTATGATATGCGCGATGCGGACGTGATATAAGGTGCTTGGTGAAGGGTAGGACTGTAAAAGAATTTGTGGTAAAGACAGAGGGAAGCGATGCGCCGACGTAAAGCGAGGTCTGGAAGCCCAGATAGTAATTTCAGTGACGTGACGCTGATGTCATATGAATATGAAGAATGGATGAATCGAGCGGCGCGGTTTTGTACAGCTTCAAGAGCATCGATGAGATATGCTTGATGCGGATTCCAGACTGCGGAGGCGTAATCAAGTTTCAGTCGCACAAGTGATGTGTAATCAAGTAATCTTACGTGATTTGGAACGTTCCGCAAATGTCTTTTTAAAAAAACCTAAGGGTTTGTTAGAAGCTCAAATGATATTATGCACATGCCTACGCCAAAATCAGATCGTTTGCCACAGTGACACCAAGGTATTTATAAGTGTTAGTTGATTCTAGAGCCACGTTTTTAATTGTGTACGCAAACCTCCGAGGAATATGGCTGCGGGTGAACGACATGCTTTTGCATTTGTTAACGTTTAATGTCATTAACCAAGTGGTACACCATTCTGAAATGTTAGCAAGGTCACTTTGTAGGGTTAGCTGATCCGGAGTGTTTATTATATACGGCGCGGTAGATAACACAGTCATCGGCGAACATGCGTATATTACAGGATACATGCAAAGGTAAGTCGTTCATATAGATTAGGAATAGGAGCGGGCCCTGGGGGACGCCTGACGTTACTGAAACCGGAGTGGAGAGGTGGTTATTTATAACAACATATTGCGGTCGATTAGTAAGCAATTCTGTAATCCATGTTCAGACAGTAGGAAGGAAATTTATCTGGGAGAGCTTCGCAAGTAATCGTTGGTGAGGAACTTTATCAAACGTTTTCGCATAATCAAGAAAGATCGCGTCAGTCTGTACGTTACCATCCAGGTTAGTGTGGATGTCATGTAGAAAAAAGGCAAGCTGTGTTTCACATGACAACCCCCTGCGGAAGCCATGTTGTGAAGGATGAGAAAAGTGATTGCTGTCAAGAAAATTATTTATGTGGGAGTAGATCACATGCTCTATGATTTTACAGGGGACGCTTGTTAGATATGGTGGTAATTAAGTGGGGCATTTCTGCTACCTGACTTGAAGACCGGAACGACCTTCCCTGTCCCCCAGTCATCTGGAATAACTCCTGAAGAAAGTGACTGTGAAAAAATTAGGGTGAGATAAAGTGAGACATTGTGTTTGGTGTTTTTCAAGATTTTCAAATTAATTTCGTCCATTCCAGCTGAGGATAATTTCATATTTTCTATTCTGGATGAAATTCCATTTTCACAGAAAGTGACCGCTGACATGTCGCAATCAAAGTCAACTAAAGGTAAATGCGAGGGTGCTGTCAGTTCATCGGAAAAGACTGTAGCAGGCCGTTACTTTCAGGCTTACCTCACCCCTAGAGCGCTTAGTTGGCTAGACCTCAACTTCCCGCAGTCGTGCTCCAAATGCGGTCACGCATGGTTGCCCTTCGACCACACGCTCTGGCGATGTCCGTACAACGCGGGCTCCGAACTTCAACACAAGTCCAAGTGGAACGCCTTGTTGAAGAGCTCGGAATTCACACACCAACTACAGGCCGCCCAGAGGGCCAGCGGTGTCGCCGAGAGTCACCACCTCCCGGTCCCGTCGTGGGCGGAGCGCTAAATTGATTGCAGAGCCTAATTATTTTCCTCAGAACAATTCATTAAAGTTCTTGTCAATTGTCATGATGCCTCACATGGTGCATCTGCCCAACTGCTTTCGGCATAGCTTGTGGGCGATGACATAAGCACATACATAAGCATTACACGACAATAATGTTTTCACTTAGGTTGACTAACTAAAAAATAATTTACATATTTATTTATTTTGTCACTGTACAGCCTGACAGGAGGCGGAGGGAAAAGCCGTGCAAATGACGGCTTCAGGGATCCTCTGCCCCTTTTGTCAACAATGACAGCAGCTGAAAGACAGCACAGTATCACAGCACTGTTTTAGAGTGACGAAACGTTAGTACAATATACTGCGCAAATCTAACGTACGTCGTACTCACTTCTCTTCACACACATGTATTTATTTATTTATTTATTTATTTATTATTTATTTATTATTTATTTATTTATTATTTATTTATTATTTATTTATTATTTATTTATTTATTTATTTATTTATTTATTTATTTATTTATTATTATTTAT
This sequence comes from Dermacentor silvarum, assembly GCF_013339745.2. Classification (NCBI taxonomy): domain Eukaryota; kingdom Metazoa; phylum Arthropoda; class Arachnida; order Ixodida; family Ixodidae; genus Dermacentor; species Dermacentor silvarum. The sequence goes on from NW_023606157.1 coordinate 12,095, forward strand.
TTATTATTTATTTATTTATTTATTTATTATTTATTTATTTATTTATTTATTTATTTATTTATTTATTATTTATTTATTTATTATTTATTTATTTATTTATTTATTTATTTATTTATTTATTTATTTATTTATTTATTTATTTATTTATTTATTTATTATTACCTCAAAGGCCCCGGTGTGGGGTATTACATGAGGGATGGGTGATCGCTTCAGTAAAATGTGGACTCAATGGCAGCCTTGAAATGATGTGGATTGGAGTGGTGCACGACGTAAGCGGAAAGATCATTCCAGTCCCGGGCAGTCTGCATAAAGAACGAATGTAGGAGCGCAGTGGTCCGGGCTGGCGGAGGGTACACAGATTTTTCGTGATGTAATCGGTAAGATTGACGGTGCACTGGAATGATGGCTGAAGTACTAGGAGGAGAATGATAAAATTTGTGATAAAAACACAGTCCAAAAACATGACGCCTATATATATATATATATATATATATGCATACAAGACGAAGGGTGTCGCGCCCCAGATAGGTATAACATAAAAAAAGCGGTCAGCCCTTCCATTGGGGTGGAGCTGGAGGACCAGCGAAGCTGTACTCTGGTGGCAATTATGTATTTCCAATTATAAGTATTAAGATGTGTTAAGCTAATTGGTTATTTGAACTATCAAAGAATGAGAAATGTATGTGATCTGGTGGTTTTCATTTAGTTAGTGACCACAGGGACCATGGCCTTATGGTGGCTACGGTACACCACCATAGGGTGCACGGCCAGTGGCGTACCAACTATTTCTCGAGTGGGGGGGCAAACCGCAAATGATCTGACTCTCCCTCTCTCTCTCTTCCTCCCTCTCTCTCTCTATATATATATGTATATATATATATATATATATGTCGAATTACTACTACAATAAGTTAAAAAGCCTGGAAATGCGTCGGTCAGTTATTTTGCCATTTACCAGACGCAGATATATTTCGAAATCACACATGGGGAACCATAGGGCCCGAAATAACATTTAAATTTCCATTTATATACTGCCACTACTATATGAAATCTTCAGATGATGCAGAGAGAAAAGGCAGTGAGGGCGCAGAGGCCCCTCATCCCGCCCAGTAGCACTGCAGGGAGCTTAAAAAAATGCACATTTGTTACCGGCAATTTTACTAATTAAATAATTGTACTTGGTGTTTAGGTCTACAGCACAAACGTATCACTAGTTAAGGTAATAGTATTGTCGAGGTTATACACAACGAAGTACAATCAACATAAATGACTGGCAATAGTCACAAGAAAGAAAGACATCAGATGAGTGCGGCCTTGGATAATAAAGCCAAATTTCCAGCGAAGCTGTTTCTTTCGAATGGTAAAAATAAAAGCTTAAGGTCCTTTAAATTATATCGCATGGTTTAAAGAGATGCCCGTATATGACTGTTCCGTTTAAAACCTTGCCTGCATCTAATGCTTTGGGGCACTTCTTTTTGTAACTTTTTAAAAAGCCATTAACACATGTGCACATGTTACTTCGCCATATCTACCATGCTGTACTCCCTCCCTCCCCCCGCCCACTCAAATTTCGCTAGATATGATATCGGTTGAGTTCACAGTCCTCCCGGGCAGCGGGTTTAATTCTGCTTTGTTCGTAAAGCACATTCAGAAACCTCCGGATCACTTGCTTGCGTAATTTACTGCAAATGTCATAATTAGTCCCCTGTCTTTGGAGTTTACTTACACAATAATGATACCGCGCCCTTTATTTTCGTCAAATATAAACAAAGTGTCTTCTTTAGTTGACCAAGGACATCGTTGAAAGCTACTAGGAGCGCTTTATGACGTATGAAAATAGGGGAAAAAAACGACGACTCATCAATTATTTTCTACGCTTATAACTAGACCAGGAACGTAAACATTTTGTCACACATTTCCCTTACCATGACCTCTCTCCCCTTTCCACGAAATATAAAACTGTTGAAACCAACAGCTATGTCGGGACAATGGGAAGTATAACAGAAAGCGGCCATATCACACGCTCTAATGCTCGCATAAGAATGTTTTTATGAAGACTGTGTTTGATCCAACCTCATTTAACTTCGCACAGAGAGTTTTCATAGCGTACCACCAATTTTCGCTAGATTTGGTCTTGGTGGCGTTTACAGTTCTGTCAGGGCAGTGGGCTCATTTCTGCCCCGCGCGTTAGACAAGCTAATAACACATTATAGTGCTTCCACACGTAATTTACTATGAAAGCCATGATTTTCCATTTATATTGAATTTTACCTACACATAAAACAGTACCTGGTCCTCAGAGTCAGAAAACGTAAAGAAGCTGCTTCCTTTAGTTCATTGAAGACACTCGGCGAACAATGTATCACGCATGAAAAAGAAAAAAGAAAAAATCCGGCTTCAATAATTATTCGTAAAGCTTATAAATTAGCCAGAAACGTTAAAACTCCGCGACGCATTGTACTTAAAATGCTGTCATTCGGTCAAAATATAAAATATCTGAAACGAACAGTTCTCATGGGACATTGGGAAATGTAGCTAATAACAGCAGCGTGATACTTCCGAATACTTGCTTGTAGTATTTTTAAATCTCTATTCAATCAACACCCATTTACCATGGCACATAAACTTTGAGTATTGTACTCCACATGTACGCAAAATGTGACCTCAGCTGGAATAGTAACTATGACAGCGCAGCCGTCTATTCTATCGAAAAAGGCGAATTTCGCCCCTCATTTGTAACATTGACAATATATTGCCCATAACATGCCCCTAATTTTCCCTAAGTATAACCAAGACGCCATGTTTGGCTCACTAAAGACACCGGAAAAACAAACTACGCATCTCGTATGAGGCACGAAAACAGATGGGAAAACGATGGCTTAGTAATTATCTGCAGCACTTGCATTTAAAGCAGGAGAGTGAAAGTTTCGGAACGCATTGCGCTTAGAATTCTCCCTATTTTCACGGAATTTCAAGCACGTATCTCATGCAGTTGTTTTAGAAGTCTGGGAAACATTTCGACTAACCGCACTATGACACCCTGAAACACTTCAGCAAGTTACAAAGGCTGTAATGAACCTACACAGAATAAAGATATATCGCTCGTCACTCAAAACATTGCTTCGTGCTTCGAATAAGTATAAAAAATGTGCCACGCATAGTTTACCGAGGATACTGGGGGGGGAAACAACTAAATGCCGTATATAGCGCATAAAAAATGGGCGAAATCCGAGTATTCAGTAAATGTTTTTCGAGCACATAAGCAACCTCCACCGTTCAAAATTTCAGTACACGTCACCAAAAGGTGGCCTTCATTTCTTCAAAATATGCAATACTCGTATATGCTGGTCTTGCTCCTGCCCAGAAACAAGTAATAGTGCTCTCTTATTTAGAAACGGCTTCAAAATGAAATCGACAAAATCAGAAGTGACACATGCCTTCAGTTCTGTGTTCTATTGGTATTGAAATGGAATGATGACGGGAACTATTTTCCTAATGACTGGAAAATAGCCAATCTGGTACCTGTACACAACTCTGGACCACGTAGTACTGTATTCAATTATCGACCTAATTCTTCAAGTTGTGTTTATAAAATTTCATGCCGTAAGGATTGTGTCCAAGGATTGTTCATTGATTTCACATGCCTTAAGGCACACAGATCGATCGTTGGGCGCGGCTCATTATAAATCTTTATTCGGACATCGCCCCTAGGCTGCAGGTTAAACATAGCAAGCCGATTGTGTTTTCAAATACGGTTAGGCGGTCGCAAAAGACGGGACATGATTCAAGTAGCGCAAGCGGAAATTTGTTGCGCCTGGAACTGTCCAGTGCCAGGCTTTCTCCGCAATGCGAGCGTGTATGGCGAATCCCGCTACAGCTTCTCCCGCTACAGCGCGTCACGAGAAGGCACAAAAGACAATCCTCACTGCCCAACCAGGGGATGCGTAGCAAAGAAAAGCATTGCCTACGTTGCCACTCAATTAAGATAGAAAATTTACCTTCAGCTGTAGTTTTGTTGGACTTTCCAGCGCGCAGCCGGAAGTGCCCACTTTCGAAAGTGGGGGGGGGGCAAATAGCATACTCCACCCCCCCCCCCTTAAAACAGTGGGGGAGGGGCAAGTGCCCCCCCCCCCCCCCCGTAGATACGCCTATGTGTACGGTAAAGGTTGGCACGTTCTTCATACACACGTCACCAACGCTGCGCGCGTTGAGTGCGAACGCGGGAAAACGCCACCGTCGTCGACAACAGTTCTGCGCGTTGCGAAGCATCAATTGCGAACACAGATTAGTAGCGTGCTATACGGGGTAAAGATAGTAGTTTTATCGGCTGTATAAACTTGGACACATTCGCTTACTAATTGAATTAACAAGGATGGTGTCAGTGCGCACACGCAAGCATGCATAGATCTTACTCGATGACCGCTCACAATCGCTGTCAAAACGCTGGCGTGAGCAAGCGCGCCAGCAGTAGCGAGTGTAGGTTCATGCGGTCTATCGTTTCAATGGAAACTGAGCGGCGAAAGCACATCGCATACAGATGTAGGAGCCGTGTTGCAGATACCGGTGCGCGCGACCGCGCGTCGCCGCACAAAGTACAAGTACACAGTTAATTGCTCGCAGAGCAAAAGCCGCACTCACTGCCTCTCGCGCTGCCGTCCGCTTTCCTCCGTTCGCGTGGGTGATTGAGTCGCCAGTTCCCCTTGCGCCCGGTCGCAAGGTACGCATTTGGTGCCGCAGTTGAACGTCGCCTCCCCTGCCTCCCTCCCGTCCACACACTGCCTTTCGCCCGACGGAAGAAGTCGCACTTACTCTCCGTCGTGTGTTCGCTCCCAGTGAAAGCGCGCGCGTCCCTCACACGCTTTCACTCGCACATACAGCATACGGCCAATGAGAGTTTTTTTTTCTACACGCGGACACGACCATTGAAGACTGAGCCCTTAAGAGCTTGATTGTAAAAAAAACAAACAAAAAAAACGAACGTTATGGCCCATCTTTTTACTGACGGAGGACCGGCCGAAACGTCAGTAGAACGACATGCCATAACGTTCGTCGTTTTTCTTTCTTGAATGTTATATAAGTATATATGGATATACGAGAACAATAATCTGCTTGACGACCGGCAACATGGAGCATAGAGAGCAGAACATAGAGGAGCATCTAGAATAATCCAACTAGTCATAACAATTCACGTATCCTGCGATAGAATTATAGAGACACAATGGACATAATATTTTTGGATTTTGAGAAGGCCTTCGACCGGATATCCCACTCCTCAAGCTCACACTAAAATTGAAGCCTATTCTCAAAAATGATCGCCTTCTAACCTGGATTGCGGCCAACCTCTCGTCTAGGCGCCAAAATGTAATCATTGATGGCATAACTTCTCCTTCTGCCTCGGTAGTGTCTGGTGTTCCGCAAGGCTCCGTTCTCGGACCTCTTTTGTTTTTGCTTTTCATTGATGATATCGTTCAGAACATAGGCGTTAAAATCCGTCTGTTCGCAGACGACTGCGTCATATACCAGGAAATCTCTAACCCTAACGACCAGGTCTTACTGAGCGATGCTTAAGTACAATTGAGAACTGGTGCTGAACATGACAAATTACAATAACTAGTAAAAAAAACTGTAGGAATGGTCATAGCGCGAAAAAAGAAACCACTTGAATTCACCTATTGCATTAACAACCAACCTTTAAGTGTAGTGCATAGCTATAAGTATTTGAGTGAAGATAGCCTCCGATTTGCGGTGGAACGTTGCAGAAAAAGCGTTCAAGAAACTGGGATACCTTCGGCGCGCGCCGGGCGAATCGACAACTTAAATAACGCTTTTGGCGTACAAGACGTTTACTAGGCCAATGCTGGAGTAATCAGCGGCAGCGTTGGATCCCTAGACAAAAGCTAATAAACTTAAGCTAGAAAGTATCTAAAGAAAATCTTTTAGAGTCATTTATAACTGTTATACCTGGAAAATATCTCTATCTAACCTTTTACAGAAAGTGGAAATAGAAGAACTTGAAACACGGCGATATCATGACAGGTTAAAACTTTTTTATTCGATACATCACAATGCGCCAAACCTTGATCAATCCGCATTTATAAGACCTGCCACATGCCGCTTGACTCGTCCCTCCGCCCAAAAAAGGTGACCGAGCACAAATGCAGGACAACCACGTTCAAGAACTTTGTTTTTCTCGGGCGATTGGTAATGGAATGCCTTGTCTGGTGCTGTGGTCGAATGTCGAAGCCTTGAATTTCTGCAAGCGATCAGAGCTACAGTGCCGTAGGCGGGACCACACTTCAAACATGTTGCGTCATTCTGCCCTCAAGTTGTAGCTTTATCTTTCTTATTTTGTTCTTTCCACTTCAGAGTGTTCGAACAAATTTCCCTTCTTTCGTGCCCTCATGCCTTTCTTTTGTATACATTGTTAGCTTTTACGTAATATGAATGTCATTGCTTCATAGTTTTCTGTATTATTTCTTGCCTTTTTGTGTACTGCGATTGTCATTACTTCGTAAATTTTCATGTGATTATTTCCTAGAAAGTGACTTTCTTGCATTCTGCCTGTACGCATTGACATGTCTGTCTCCCGCTGTGATTTCTTTTTTGTTTCGTTTCTTGCCCCTATCGTTTTGCTTTTGTTTACTGAGCCTATATTACTGTGTATCCCTGATCCCACTCCTACCTAAGACCACAAAAGTAGGCCGGCAGTAGTTGTTAGGTAAAGTAGCAGTATCCGGCGACACAACGGCCATGCCAACAACCAAGCAGCCACTTCGAACCCGAGAATGCATGCAAAGGAAGCGTCGCTTTAAGTGACTGGAAGCCTTTTCCAGCTGCCAGATTTCCCAGCTCCCAGTTAATTGTTAGTCAAAGTTTGCGCGTTGCTTTTAATCGTGCTTGCCATGCGTCTTTCACGATGTTTTTTTTTTTCTATACTGGCGTGTGTTTAAAATGACTTCTTGAAAAAAAAAGGTGCCAAACGAGCATGGAAAGTATGCTTTGAGAAGCCATCCTGCGAGAAACAAACGAACGACTGATCAAATTGCTCTCCCTTCTCGAGCATCGCGCGCGGTGTGTGCAGAGGAAGACAGCATGGCCGAGCGGTGTCAAAACCGCGTCAAGTGCAGCTCGAAACGGCGCTTTCATCGAAGCAGCTCCAGCGAACCGGATCCACGAGTTCGGCCTCAGAGGCTCCCTTTGACGATGCGCAATGACCCGGCGGCTGTCGGCGCCGGAAAAGGCGGCAGAGGACGAAACAAGACAGGCGCCTTCGCAGATTTCGACGCAGAGCGACGCGACCAGACGCGAGCCAATGTAATCCGGCCGTCCGAAAGTGAGCTGTGTGTGCAAAGTGGCACGCTACAGTGACGACCATCAACACAGCTACTAATTGCACTCAAGAGGCTCTCTGCTAATGACTTTCGCGGGCGACGCAAGCTTGACACTCGCCTGGCTGCGTCACCCTGCTTGTTCGCGGTTCGCCTTTGGCGAGTGCGGCGGATAAACACGCACTCGGGGTCGCTCTTCATATGTGGCCGCCGCCTTGCTTGTCTTCTTCCCGCGCTTGACACTGTCAAGAGCGCGTGTCACGCTTGTTTGCCAATGGTCTCGCCTCGGGGCCGCAGTCTGTGGTGCGGTGCCACGGACGGAGGTGTGTGCCGGATGTATGCGCCACACATGAGCGAACGTACACCGATAAAAGGGCGAGGCTTTCTTGAGCCTGATGTCGCCTAGCCTGCGATTTACGTACTGCATCCGCGGAACTCAGCCGTCACATAGGCCGTTGGGGGAAAAAAGTAGCATAGCTAGAAGGAACATATTGTATAAATTTGTTCATTCTACTTCCTTAAAAGCCAACGCAATATATGCCACGTCTTTCAAGTAAGGTGTGCTATGTATATATATAAGCCGTGAAAGATCATCACCATCATCCGCCTATATTTAAGTCCACTGCAGGACGAAGGCCTCTCCCTGCGATCTACAATTACCCCTGTCTTGCGCTAGCCTATTCCAACTTGTGCCTGCAAATTTCCGTGAAAGATACAGGAGTATTTTTATCAAAGGAAAACTTGACACCTCCATATGAAATAGCGTAGCGCAGAAACAAATGGAGGAACAACATAACAATAACAGGTGATCGCTGTGTTTCAACGCCACCGAGCGCACACATCCATAATTTTAGAACCTGAGGTCATCACCTTAGCTGTTCTTCTTTTCATATTTTTTTGTCGGCTACAGCTACGTGCCCGAGCAGAATATATCTATCAGAGAATATTAGAGATAACTGCTCAAGTGTAATGACGGTGACCGACAATATGAAATTTCAGTATGATTTAATTACTGAGCGCAATATATAGTTCTGCTACATTAAGCACACTAACGACATTGCACAATCGCCTCTACAGTCCTCCGGAGTGTACTCTTTCTTTCTTTTTTTTTTGCGTTTTAGAAGACGGAATCAATAGGTGCGTCTGGGCTAATTCATTTGACGCGCGAAATTGCATAGATCTCTACATGTTGCTACACACAAAGTTAAACAATTGTGTATGATAAAAAGTTTATCCAATTTCTACGACGACTTAGGATAACTTGTTGTTGGGCTACTTGATTGAAGCTTGATGAACCCACTGTAGCGCAACTAAAAACGAACACAAAGATCACCAGAAAAGGTACCATGGGCGCCACACTTACAACCTGATTATTATATAGACGTCAGCACCGAGCCGTGGGCCCGGTGGTGACGCCTAATTTCTTGCAACGACACTGGGCATCATTGTTAAGCGACGTGGACATTTTTATTATTTCTTTCTTGGCCTGATGAGCCTGTATGCATGCACATTTTAATGAACGTTTCTTGTGTTCTTCGAGGGGTCTAAGAAATTAGTGGTAAGTGCAGCACTCGTGGTGTCTGGTACAGTGTTCTTCGTGCAGTGCTTCCAACACTAAGGAAATTTCCGTAGATATAGAGATGTTAATCCTTGATTAGGGAAATAAGAAAATGTATCCAAATCTAGGCAAGTTTCGCGAGGATACACTGAAACAGTGGAACGGCTGACGTGACAGCGTGTGTAGATTTAAGTCACTGTAAATTGCCCTTGCCTTAGCAGGCGAACTACGAGTCGTCTATAACTTTTGATTGTAACGCAGCGCAGTTAATGATGAATGAATGAATTAGTTAATTTATTTATTAATTTATTCATTCTTTCTGTTTGGAACCGAAAAGAATCAGGCGCTACAGACCATGTGGCCAGACGAAGGCTTCTGCTCCTATAACGTATTCCGTGAAGCTATCTCGCCAAATAAACGATAGGGAGTGGATGCCCTGGGTCCCTAAGTTCCAAGTAATATTGCATTTCGCTCTAGGTAATAAGCAACTCTGGACAGCAGCAAAGTAATACATGCTGATGTGTTCTTTGGCTATCACTTAGGCAGGAGGCATTCTGCTCAACTAGTGCATAATTTGACATAATCTTGCGTGTACAGGTTGTGCTTATATTATATGACGTAGATTAATAATGCGTTAGCGTTAGTTAGGAGTGTCAAAGTAAAAAAAAAGTGTATGCGTTCGAAGTGTGCGAAGCCGATCACGTCGTAGAGGTAGAGAG
>NW_023606158.1:0-12853 GCF_013339745.2 Dermacentor silvarum
TGCATCGCGAAGGGCGCCAACACAGGCAGTCCTTATGCAGCAGCTGCGACACAGGTTGATTCCATTCCTTAATATGTGAATCACAATTTTTCCAGCGAACTACCGCACACGTCTTCCCTTTATCGTTACACATTTTGCAGCATGAATTGGGTACAGTGCATTAGCGAACACCCAGTTTGCATTTCCGACAGCTGATCGCACAGTAGCAGGGCAGAAACAGTAATGGTTTTGCATTCGTGCGCATTCGCTGAGGCAGCGTATGGTGCGTCGCCGAAAGCGCCATCTCGTTCCTCTAAAGCAAACTGCTCCGCGAAAAGTGTCAATAGTTTAAAAATCCTTTCAAATTCTTGAACAACGCATACTGCACAGTTAAGACGCTTCTGTGTCTTCCCGCCTCTTTCCCTACATGCAGTATGTCGCTATTGCTGACCGATAAATATAAGTACCATCCTCGGGCTAGGAAGTTACGGCACGGTCAACGGACCTTTTTGCTTTCGTGTTCAACAAGTTTTTCTCTTAGTCTTGGTTACCAAAATAAGTCCGTGGTCGCCATAGTTGCGCCTGTTTGTTAGCACTTTATTTGAGATCCCAAGTTGGACAATGACAGGTATCAAGTACTGGGCCGATCGGCGTTAGTCGTAATTTGAGGGGCGTGATGCATTACGGTGTCGCATGGAAACAACAGAGACAGTACGGCCAGTGACGCAGTATACCGTATCTCACGGTATGCTAGTGGCCAAAACAGGGCAGCGAGACATGACCACAGTCGACCAGACCAAGATTCATGATGTTTTGCTGCGTGGTATCCGCGTGCGGCGGCACAATGGGCGTAAGTTGGGCGTTGAGGCTCAAATACGATGCCTAATGTTTCGAGGCACACTCTAATGAACCCACATATGAGGTTACAACTTTTACCGGGTTTTAACCGACGGGAAGAAACATTACTGTGCCGCCTGTGAATAAGAGTTTCTTTTACAAACACCTACTAATTCCTAATGGGAATAATGGGACGGTGTTGAAGAAATCGCCAAACATCTCCTATGTGACTGCGCCCCACATACGAAGATGAGAGGAGTGCCCTTCGGACAGCTTCGGGGCACTTAGATGCCAGGTCTTTTACAGAGGAGAAGATCTTGGGCCCGTGGCCTCATGTGTCTGCTATGTGCAAGGCGACAAAGGCGCTGCTGCGTTTTTTTATATGCACCGGTTGGTATGACCGCCTGTGACTAATGGCGAATTCCATTGGGAGAACAGGAGCACCCAAAAGCACGCTGAAAGTGCTCGTTCCAGAGGCGACGTGTTTCAGTGGTCGAACAGGAGTGGGAAAGCCGTCATCCAGTGGTAGAACAAGAGCAGTTTCGCTGCGCCGAGAGCAGCCGGGAGCAGTCTGGACTGTTCTCGCCTGAAAAGCGGAGTACGGAGGAAGTCACGTGACTTAAACCGTAATATCCTCCTCATTTCTTTTTATTTTGCTTCAGCCGGTGCGCGCGGCGGCAATGGCGGCAGCCAAGCGTAGTTGGTGTTTTGGCACCGCTGTTTTTGATGTCGGTGATACGAGCGAGCTTCACAGCGATTTATCGACAGATCCTGGCATTTCTAGTCCGCCTTGCTTCTCGTTGGCTGCGCGGGGGACAGCGGCAGCAAAGCGTCTTCGCCTTGCTGAAGTGCTTGAGACGCTAGACGGTGACAGCAGCGAAAGCTGCTGGAGCTAAACTTCAGATTCAAGTTGCAGTTTCAGATGATCTTCGCAGGCCGAAACATTGTGGGATGCGTCGGCGCTGCACAAAAGTATGTAGTACGTGGCCACAAACGGTGGCAGCGTTACGCCCCACAGATTACAAGACGATCACGCGTGTTTTGCCGCTCTCCTGCAGAGAATAGTGGGACCTCGATTGCTTTAGTCACATGGTACATTTCTCCTCACACGTCCCCCTCCCACCTGCTCTCCGAATGCACGCCGTATTCCAGTGGCGGGCCGAGTGTCCCTGCTCTCACTGCGCTGTCACCCGACTCCGCTCTGCGCGGCGCCCTGCTCCTGTTCTCCCAATGGAATTCGCCATAACTCAGCGATGAACGCTTGTCTGTGTAACTGTGCAAAGTGTGAACTTCTCTCTTCCTTCTCTTTCACTCCCCTTCCCCAGTGAAGGGTAGCTAGCCTGCCAGATTCAGCCTGGTTAACCTCGCTGCCGTTCCCTTAAGACTTCTCTCTCTCTCTCTCTTATCGTAAACCTTTACACAGGCCATTAGTTTGAAATAATTGTCACATTAAACATTGACAAATACTATAATCTCTCTCGTTGTAAGCAGTGCTTAAAGTCAGGGGCGGCCCGGGAGGGCTCGGCCCCCTCTCCATTTTTCAAGGAGGGGCTCGGCCCTCCCTCGGCAGGTCAACTGTACCCCTGCGGCACCCGTTCAACAAGCGCTGGAGATGATTTTGTTACCAGTAGTGCCTTGCGGGGCAATTATAACTCTGCAATTTTTCGATTAATAATTTAATCGCCATTAATCGGTTGATATGGCAGGAGCAAAAACAGGAAAGCAGGTATTGTCGTACTACTGCACGCATTTTCACAAAATACTGCAGATGACCGTCACCACCCTTGTTCGACTAAGATTCTTGCCACAGCATACTGTTTCATGAGCCATCTGAGCGTGAAGCCACCTGTTCGTGAATTAGTGAAAGTTAACCTTGATTTCTTTAGGTTACCAGCTAATTTTAATTCGTTTAGTTATGCATTATGAGTGTTGTGTATGTATTTTGGACACTTTTGTAGGTAAGTAAGTGTGAAACCATAAAATATATTGCTGTAGTGCCTGAAGGTGTTAATGAAGCAAGGCAACTAATGCTCTGTGTTGCAGCTAGACATACTTTCTTTGAGTTCACATGCCTTAAACCCTTTACCGCACGAGTTATTAAAAACGGTTTTAAAATGCCAATGTTGTTCTAAGTGCTCGATCGAATCGGCACATTAAATAAGCGGCCGAAATACACGCAGAATAATATATTTATATGTAGAACACCCATAAAAATTTGTTTAATTCTAGAGAAAGTTGGCTTTTTCAGCGCCAATAAAGTGAACAAAAAGATATTGCGAAAGTGAGTATATATATATATATATATCATAATATCATCTGATGAGCGCACGTCGAAAGCACTGCAGGTTGCACATGATGACGAATACCGTCTATCAGAACGCGAGCTGTGTACTGTCCGGTAGGAAAAATGGGAACATCATTGGCACCACATAGAACCGGACCAACATACGGCGTTTGCACTTTTCGCAGACGGAAGCACAGTTCACGATGTATAACAGAAATAGCGGCTCCAGTATCTACAAGGGCGTCGACAGAAACACCTTCCACACAAACCGAGAGCAAATTGGCGGATCGAGCAGGAGGTATTGGAACAGTCCGATACGATGCAGTTTCTCCTCCGAAAACTGCAGCCTCTAGTTTTCCGAACGGGTGTCCACAACATGGGAAGCAGCACGCAAGGGTGATGAGGAACGGCGGTAAGGTGAAGGAGAGCGACGCCGGGGCGAGCGGGATGCTCGAGCCAAGTCCTGGGAAGGTGAAGGAGAGCGACCAGAAGAGGTTGTGTACGGTCCGGGAACGTACGAATCTAGCCCTGGTATCCTATCTCGCTCAAAGGTGTCGTAGCCTCGCCTTTCACATGGGTGACGCCCAGGAACGTAAGAGTCAAACCTAGGTGCGCTGTCTCGCTCAAAGGTAGCATAAACCCGCCTTTCATCTTGCTGACGCCGACGGCAGAAGCGAGAAATGTGGCCGCGAATACCGCAGTAGAAACAAACAGGGCGCGACGACCGCCACGGAGAGTAGTACGGCTGTGCAGGGCTATTCGCTGCCAGCGAAGCTAGGGGGTCGCGGTAAGCTTCGGCAGGTGGAGATTGAACGGTCGAGGGAGGCCGGGAGGCAACTTCGGCATAACTTGGCGGACGAAATGGTGCAGTAGACTTGTCCATTTGGGCGTTTGTCATCGACGCCAGTTCGTCCTTGATGATGTCACGCAGTCCAGAAGGTGCGGGGCGAACGGTTGCAAGCGTCGCAGGTCCAGAAAGATGGCCGTGAAGTTCCTCCCTGATGAGAGTGCGTATCAGGGCTCGCAGCTCAGCATTACCGTTGAGACGAGGGTCGCAAGAGGCGCGTGGCAGGCGAATAGACGGGAGCGTGTCTAGACGTTGGCACGCCGTGATGATGTCACCAACGCAGTTTGGGTTCTGCATGACGAGAGCATTAAAGGCGACCGTGTTGATGCCCTTCAGTATGTGGCGAACGCGGTCAGCTTCCGCCATGTCACTCTGTGCGCGGCGGCAAAGAGCGAGGACGTCCTCAATGTAGGATGTATAGGACTCGTCCTGTTCTTGTATGCGCGTTGCCAGCTTCTGTTTCGCGACTTCGGTGCTTCCAGAGGACAGGCCGAATATCTGGCGAAATTGCTGGGTGAATGATGGCCAATCCGAAAAGTCACTTTCGTGGTTAAAAAACCATGTCTTCGCAACTTCGGTGAAGTAAAATGCGACATACCGCAATTAGTGCGTGCCGTCCCAATGGTTGACGTGCTGGCTCTGTTGTAGTGATCGAGCCAATCTTCCACGTCGTCACCGCGGAGGCCGGCAAAGACGGGAGGATCTCGGTGTTTGGTGTTCACCGTCCAGGTAGGCCCAGCTGGCTGAGCAGAGGTGGTAGCAGCACTGGTGGATGGGTTGGTTTCTGCCATCACCGTGTTAGGCAAGAGCAAACGACGACCGGATCGGAGCTCCAGGGGAATCAGGAAAGTAAGACGACGTGGGACGTGGGAATCGAAGCACGCTCCACCACTTGTGAGACGTCGGTCGATGCGATGCCTTTATTTCCGAGCAGCCGCCCTAGTCAGAGACGAAGCACCGCACGAGACAAAAGATGATGATGAGTCGTATGTACAAATGACGACGACGATATGCACAAATAGCGCTCACAAAAGATGACGAGTCGTATTTACAGATGACGACGACAATATGCCCAAAATGCCCAAAATGCGCTCACAATATATATATATATATATATATATATATATATATATATATATATATATATATATATGTGTGTGTGTGTGTGTGTGTGTGTGTGTGTGTGTGTGTGTGTGTGTGTGTGGAGTGCGCGCACTATGCTGGTCGCCACCCTAGGACCCCCCCCTGCATTGAAGGGAGACTATAAGCCCTGGTTGTAAGTTAATCAGTAAAATGTACCCTGTGAAATTTATATATGTGCTGCACTTCACAAATAATGTGGTTACGAAATGCAGATCGCGTCGCTGCTACAACTTATTGTGTGACAATTTGGTTACGAAGCATATTTTGCACTATTTATATAGGGCACAGCTGCAACTTTACTTGACGTATCGTTAATAGCGATAATAGAGGGGAGGGGGGGGGGATTTTCATATACCATATTGCGAAAAAAGACACAAGGTGCACAAATACAAAGCATGAGAGATGTACGAAGAAAGAACAATGTATCTCGCGGTGGCAGTTCCTAAGCACGAGGAATACATAAGTGTTAATTGTCTAGATGAGTAGTTTTATTTCTAGGAAATTTTTTGATACTTTTAAAGCGATGTACAAATGCTGCAGTGAAATACTACTTTCTGGAGCTCTCAATTTTTACTGCGAACACCAGGTATACCGTATATGAGGTATAGAGGAATGAGCTGATCGTGTCCATTTTATTACAAATGACAATTCTCATTAAAAAAAAACTGCGCGGAGTTGTGGAAGTCGGACTAGCGCTTATGCGACTTCAAGAGGATCATTCACTACTGCACGACCGCCTTCTACAGCGGCCGACCATTGCAGCTATGAAACGGACTGAACCTGTCAGTCGTGTCAACGATGCGCATTAGGAAAGGAAGTCCTTCGGCACGGTGTACGTGAAGGCAGAGATGAAAAAAGAAAATGTATACGCCAGTTTTTGAAATCGCGCTTAACAATTTACGACAAATAAGCGATGTTGGACCTGCCCTGCATGTGCAGTCACATTTATGTAGACGCATAAGCGCGATTTTGTGTGACAACAGTTATCGAAAGCACCACAAACGCTGCGGGTGGGAAAGTGTCCATATAACCTTAACTATAGTATACCTTCGGCGTATACGGCGGCGACTTCCAGGGCACTTTCTTTTACGAAAATTGCGACGCGACCTCCATATATGTTTGTGGGGCCCATCGTAATCACTCGGGATGCATATGCTACTGCTCGCTCGTCTCGTCCAGTGCATGCTTTCACCTGTAAATGTGATATTTATAACTAACAAGCTCGGATTCAGGGTTTAGCAAACGGAATATGTGTCTTGGTAGTTTTTATGGTGCAGCGCTGAATGACTTAGGCGGGCTGAACGGCACTAGGGTGACTCGATGCCCGCGCCACCCAAACTGCACACCTCCACCCCCTGAATGGGGTGGAGGCGTCTGTTCATGTTATAAGCATGGAATGCTTTTAGCTTCCGTTGTCGGCGACCTTCAAGTTACCTTGAGCCAGAGCCGTTATCCGGGCACTCAAACGAGAACACCCGCGCATCGTTGCGAGAACAACATGAGATCATCCGGGCAACCAATGAAAAGTTAAAGTGCGACCTCTGGCCCCCAACCCTTTGTACAGGACCGCATTACATATGCTAGATAGTTCCCAAACAAGTTACAAAAAATATTGCTTCCGATTTTTTCCTAATGTTTGTTCACAATATCAATCAAGCAGTAACTTGTAGTACGCTGAAGATTTATTTGTCATTTCCAATAGCGACGTTCAGAAGGCAGATAGACGTTGCCTGTGCTTTCTTTGAACGCCAGCGGTCCGTGAGTCATTAGCGGTCCACGACAAGAAGAAAAAGTAGCGACAGACGCTGCGCGCGCTGCACTGTTGGAAGAAGAAATGCGCTTGAAGGCGGCTGCACCACAGGCAGCAAAAGACGCCATATATAGGGTAGTCATTTCATGCTTACATCTACTCTCCATTGCGAGAGAACCAGAATTTTTCATCCCGTCCATCCTGTTTTGTCAAGACAGCCGTCGACTGGCACTGTCTGCTCACTAGTGCCATACTTCATCCCGACGCTTCTCGCTTCACGGCCGCCATTGAGCCACGTTTAATGCGAAGCATTCTCTGGCACATCCGAGGCACTTCGCAGTTTATTTATTTATTTATTTATTTATTTATTTATTTATTTATTTATTTATTTATTTATTTATTTATTTATTTATTCAAAATACCCCCAAAGGCCCTCATTTTGAGGGTATTACATGGGGGAAGGTCACAGGCACTGGTCATGGATTATACATCATATTAAAGAACAAGACAATATAACAAAAATAACAATAGAGTGATACAAAGGTAATATACAAAATGAGTCACAATTATTTCAGAGAAAAGCATTAGTACATATTAGGAGAACATAAGGCAACTGCAATGAAAAGCAAAACAGCAACAAACATCGAAAACACTGTAAATGTCCCAAGATAATAATAATAAGATTAGTTGACAAGTCGTGAGCGAATTAAATCTTGAAACTTAGTCAAGTCAGGTTCCGTGGCGCAATGTCTGATGGTAAGGCGTTCCACTCAGTTATTGTGCGCGGTAAGAATGAATATGCATAATGGAATGACTGGCAGTTAATGCGTTTGACTTTGTATTGATGGTCACGACGTGGAAAGATAACTTGGTGGATATGTTCCTGTTTTGCATGATTTCATAAAAATAAAACTCAACTGTCCGATGGTGGGATAGAAGCTCTGACGCCGAGCACAGCATCCCGATGATCTAAGATGTTAGGCCACGATCGCGAGCATGTTTCGCTCGTGACAACGCCGACTAGCTCTTAGAGACGGCTGGCGTCACGTCATATAGCATGAGCTGTAGCGCGTGGGTTAGTTTACATTCCGCCACAGACTTTCCACTCTCTTTACCTTGCGTCACGAAGGGGAGCGTGTCAGTGTCGCTCATTCTTGCCTCGTGGCAGCTATTACGTTACGAAGGCTACGGGATTGGCGCAGCTGGCAACGGTACAGGTCGCAACGTTTCTTCTAGAAGTAACAAAAAAAAAAAAAAGGGGGGGGGGGGGGGTCTGCCGTAACGCCGTTGTGTTATTTACTATCGTGGTCGTCGTCGTCGTCTGGCTTCTGTCGTCACCACACACAGGCTCGCGTCAAACACAACTGCTTGCTGTTTAGGCAAACACGTAGGTCCAACTGGTAGCTCTTCGAAGAACCCCATACGGTGCTGGATAGCCAGCGCCTTGCAAAATGCTTGGCATACCATCGATTCCCACAGTGAGTGGGATCTGCGTAGTTTTTTTTTTTTTTTTAACATCGCCATAGTTGTGTTTTCACACACATCTCATGTAAAACCTTGTTTTACAGGGTCCTTAACGTATTGTAAATAAATAAATAAGTTAATTGAATTAATTAAATGTCGCAAGTCCCACGATTGTGGGCATCGGTTGAGGCGAAGCTTTCATTGGCGTTTGCGAACAACGCTGTTCTTCTTTAAAGGGGTTGCGACATCAAATTTGTTGCTTGCGCGTTTTTCGTTTCAAACGTTTCTTATTGCTCCAGGAAGCATCATGCATGCTTTAAGATGCATATATTCTCGGTAAATAATTTAATATCGCATTATTTATGTGAACGACTTTCGGTTTCGGTTTCTGAGTGCCAAGTTGGACACGTCACTGTCTAGGAAGCTTGGTCACGTGGGCCCACAAAGCTGTGACGCACGTACTGCTGCATCGTCTGCTCTCGCACACATGTGCTGTGCCAGCGCAAGCAAACAAAACCACGCCGGCAGTTGTCATGGCTAGCTGCGGAAGTTCCGATTCCGATTGTACGTCTACGTCCGACTCCAATGAAGACATTGACCTTTTTTTTTTTTTAATCGCAAAAAACCGTAACGTATGTTCTGGCGCGCAGCCAGCGTGCGCGCCAGCATGCGAGCTTCGTTTTGATAGTTCGTCTGCTACGCCTGTACGTGGTTTGCCATGTCCTCGCCATCATCGTCGTCCTCGTTTTCGTCGTCGCTTTCCTGCATGTGGGAGTCGCCGCCGTATTGGACGTGACCAATCACTTCCAATTTGATCCACTAGAGAGCAGCGACTCGGATATTGCGTTGGTGTAAATCGCGCTAGCGTAGGTCTCGATCGCGAGACCGAGCATTTAGGCACTCTTTGAAAGCGAATTAAAGTATATTGTAAGCGTTTGCTGTGTCCAACGTGTCCAACATTTCATGTTTAGTGTCCTTGCATACAGAGAAAGCCTACAGCAGGCATTTTATAGCCTCAAAATTTGGTGTCTCAACCCCTTTAACGACCATTTGCAAGTATACAGCTCATGACCCAAGTTTGACACATTCTCACCGGGAAACT
Organism: Dermacentor silvarum; assembly: GCF_013339745.2. Taxonomy (NCBI): domain Eukaryota; kingdom Metazoa; phylum Arthropoda; class Arachnida; order Ixodida; family Ixodidae; genus Dermacentor; species Dermacentor silvarum. The sequence continues at coordinate 9,407 of NW_023606158.1, forward strand.
TCCTAGCTCAACATAGTGTTGTGGCGCTCGAATATGCGGATATTACATGCATATGTATGACAACAACGGAGTGGCGGGAATGTAATGCGACGATGTAATGACGATGATGGAACGACCATGACGGCGTGACGACGTTGGAATAATTATGACAGAATTACGGCGATTGATTGACCACAACGGCATTACGAACACTGTATGACGACGCTACGAGACGACGGGTTGACGACGATGCAACAACGACCACGGTTCAGTGCTAGACAGTATCGAAGATACATGAATCTTAGATACTATTTGGGTATCGTGTGTCTGTATCGTGATACGTCCGGCAAGACGTGTTTCGGTATCTGTATTTCCGATGCATGAAAGAGTGTATCGTCTATCTTAAGATACCGCTATCGCGACATCACCGTGCGAAACTATAAACGCTGGCTGAACTCCAGCTCTCAAGCTGATACTGCTTCGAAACACGCCTCGAAGTCTGACGACACAGAGGTCTAGACCAATTTATTGTCAAATTTCTCGAAAGCGGATGACAAGAACATCAATAAGCCACTTCTTTACAGTTACACATACACCGTATTTCATACCAAGAGTGAATATTTTGCGTAATCACTTACGAGTGAATTTCGCGAAAAAGTTGGAGTGCAATGTATTGTACAAAATCCTGCATCGAAAGGAACAATACATAGGCGTTTAATGAATGCTGATTCAATATTGCGTATGAGTGGAAAAAAGAAATATACGCAATTTAGTAAAGACCCTTGTTTGAACTCGGCAAGAGTTACATCTCGATGTTAGTGTCTGAGAGGCCGGCATGGAGGAAAGAAAGTACAGGAGGGAGCGTCACGTGACAATCTTGAAACCTAGTCATAAAAAAATATAACGGAGAAATCACGAAAGAAAATGCACCATAGTCACGTGACAGGCAAGCGTTAGTTTATTGCGCCTCACGCGGTCGCCCATCCACCCTGCATTATGTGCTGCGTACGTGCGTGCGTCTGTTCAGTGCCGTGGAACGTTTAAGGAACGCCGTTGAATTCCCTCTGCCAACCCCCAACGGAACGGTGGCGTTCCTACGTTCCTCCTAAAAGGAACTAGTTCCAGGAACGCCGTTCCGTACAACACTGCATGGTTACATACATACATACATACATACATACATACATACATACATACATACATACATACATACATACATACATACATACATACATACATACATACATACATACATACATACATACATACATACATACATACAGACAGACAGACAGACAGACAGACAGACAGACAGACAGACAAAGAACTTTAATGAAGGTCCTGAGAAGCTCTTTTCGCCTTCTCTCCCCTTTAGAAGAACCCTCTCTTAGGGAGGTGACGAAGTCGCGGGCCGCACCCACGTCGGGATGGGGAGACCGAGCTCCAGCGCCGCATCGTGGACTCTCTGGACAGCCCAAAATTGGCGTGACTGGTCGGAGCTCTGAAGAGCAGAAGTCCACTCCTCTGCAGTGCATCGATGCGGGCCCCTCTGTAACGAGGGGCATCCCCCGAGCATGTGGTCTAAAGTACTACGTTGTCCGCAGCTAGGGCAGTCTGGACTAAAGCAGTCTGGTTTGATGTAGCGAAATAAATTCAGGTTGGGATATGATCCCGTCTGAAGCATGCGTAGTGGGACAGCTTGAGGTCTGGTTAGTGTGCCGTGTGGGGGAGGGTATAGTCTCCTACCAAGGCGGTTACATGGTTACCAAGGTAGTAAGCATGGTTACATGATAAGAATTCTGCGCAGTATGAATAAGCTACGAAAGCTGCACATTATGGACGGACTACCGCTTGTTTATACGTTATAAAAGTTTGATCTGCTCGATCTTTATAGACAACGCGCTCCAAACATAAGCAGGCTATTTTTTTAACACCCAAAGTGCCAATTTAATAAAGTTCTTTGTCTGTCTGTCTGTCAAAGTGCCAAAATTATGAAAACAAAGCTACGAAAGTAAGTGTTAAAACCGTCAACTGGGGCCCAAACAAACCATGTGCTGCCTGCGTTACACTGAGGATCGGCTCGACTGCATTTCGGTGCTCGTGCGTGCTATTGATTCTGTCAAAGCTGCGCATATATATATATATATATATATATATATTGTAGCGAAGAAGACTGGCGCACCCTATGGCCACACTATCATCATCGTCGGCGGGCCGATGATGATAGTGTGGCCATAGGGTGCCTTTCCTAACACTTTACCGGAAGCCTACGGATATCCCGCAGTATTTAGGCTACACCAGTCATCACCCGCGACACTGCAAACGAGGAATTTTTGTAGGACAAGCGAAACGAATAAGAAGAATATGTAGCGAAGACAACGATTATATCCACCACCTAAATGACCTTAAATTAACGCTAGCGGGACGAAACCATCGACAAATTCCCCTCGATCAGGCTTATGACGGCGCGTCAAGATTAGAGAGGCAGTCGGAATTAGCTAAGAAACAACCTACACCAGAATCTGATCGACCACCAGCGTTTATAAAAAAATATTCTAATGCCCTCCCAAACATAAACATCCACGAAAATACCACCCAATATTATAAGGTAACGAGCGTCTGAGAAAAGCGTTCCCGGATGTACCAAGGGTTACCTATCGCTTCAACAGAAACCTTAAAGACATGTTAGTGCATGCAAAAGTCAGCCAACATCATTCCCCCGAAATAATGGGGCATGTTCTCGCCCCAGGTGCAAAACGTGCAGGCATCTTCAAAGTGACCGTAAATTTAAGAGCACCGCAAATAGCTACACACAGGAAGTGAAAACTAGCTTTACTTGCACTAGCTCTGATGTAATTTATATGCTTGAGTGCACATGTTCCTTCTGTAAGAAGCAATATATCGGCGAAACGGGCCAATCAATGAACACCAGGTTAAACAGACATCGCGCGGACACAGCTAAAAAGCTTCCCAAAGCCGTCGCCGAGCATTTCAACCAACCAGGTCAAAACTTTGATGAACTTAAACTCTACATACTACAGTCAAATTTCCGCTCTGCGCGAGCCAGAAAATATAGAGAATCGTACCTCATCCATAAGTTCAAGACATTGCAACCAATAGGCATGAACGTTTCAAAGGAAGCTTTCGAATCCATTCGCTATGCTAAACTTCAAAGCATAGGCAACAGCAATTAGTTATTTTTCATTGAAGTGCTTAGTTTTTTTTTTTTCGTTATTCGATTGTCAATAGTATTCCAACCTCACTTTGCTTTCACTCATTCCTTTCGTTCCTTTATTTATATATTTGCAACCCCTCCCGTTTTTTTTTTTTTTTCACGAGCACCATTTTTCTGCCGCTACTTTAATTATCTCTATGAGACAAGATAGCTCGCTGTCCTCCAGTGGAGCAAATACCACCCCGTCGTCCAGGCCCCTTCCACGAAAAGAGGAACCTACATTACACGTCACG
>NW_023606159.1:0-40001 GCF_013339745.2 Dermacentor silvarum
GTCTTCATGTGTATATACCCATCCTCATAATCATCATCATTTTGTCGGGTTGGTGTTCGTGGGCTGTCTCGCGCTGTGTGACAATAGAAGAGCTCTGCCTTCGTCCCGGGCGTCTTCTCACAAGTGGTGGAGTGTGCGTTGATATCCCCGTCCTCTTGCTCTACCGGTCACCCCTGGAGCTCCGCTCTGGTCGACGGTTGTGCTCGCCAACACGAGTCATGGCACAAACCACCGCATCCACTGCTGCTACCACCTCAGCTCCGCCAGCTGGGCCTACTTGGTCCGTCACCGCACCACAACGCGACCCTCAGGTTTTTTCTGGCCTTCGCGGCGAAGACGTGGAAGACTGGCTTTAGCTATACGACAGGGTGAGCGCTTGCAACCATTGGGACGAGTCAAACAAGCTCCGCAACGTTGCGTTCTACCTGAGGCAGGTCGCCCAAACTTGGTTTTTGAACCATGAGCGCGACTTCCATGATTGGCCAGCATTTACTGCGCAGCTGCGACAGATATTTGGCACATCTGCTGGGCGCTCCGAAGTAGCGAAATAGAAGCTCGCTACCCCCATCCAGGGAGCCGAGGAATCCTATACCTCTTACATTGAAGACGTTCTGGCTCTCTGCCGTCGCGCCCGGAGTGACATGCCCGAAGGGGAACGTATCTGCCATATCCGGAAGGGCATCAACTCCATTGCCTTTAACGCTCTTGTAGTCCCGAGCCCCACTTCAGTTACTGACATCATCACGACATGCCAACGCCTTGCCACGATCTGCGCCTTTCGCCTTCCACGCGCCTCCTGCGACGCTCACCTTACCGACAACGACGAGTTGCGAGCGCTCATACGCATCATTGTACGAGAGGAGCTTCACAGCCATGGTCCAGCCAACACCGCCATTGCGTCTCTGCGCGCTCGTCCTCCCAATTTGCGCGAGATCATCAAAGAAGAACTGGCATCCATGCCAAGTGTCACACATGCCCGGTCCCCTGCGCCTGTTTGTGCACCTCCTTACGCCGAGATTTCTTCGCGGCCTGCGGTCCCAGTTCCATCTGCACCTGCAACCGTTGTCTGCGACCACCTGGCCTCAATGGCAGCGAAGGCCCCCGTGCAACCTTACGAGTCTACCTGGCGCCCTTCCCGCCCAGTATGTTTCTACTCTGGCATACGTGGTCATATCTCTCGTTTCTGCCGCCGGCACCAGCATGATGAACGACGTGGCTATTCCGCCTATGAGAGAGACTATGTGCCCAGATCGGACGCCTACGTTCCAGGACCCTATATATCCTCATCACGTCGCTCGCCCTCAGCTCCGTTGTCTCAAAGCATGTCCCGGTCTTCTCGCTAACCCCGTCGTCGTTCCCCGTCTCCGTTCCGCCGTACGTCATCGCCCCTGCTTCCTACCTCCACTTCTTTCGACAACCATCCGGAAAAGTAGACGCTGCAGTTTTTGGAGGAGGAACTCCTTGTTTGCGAACTGTCCCAATTCCTCCTGCTCGCCCGACTAATTTACTCGCTGTTTGTGTGGAAGGTGTTTCTGTCGACGCTCTTATTGACACTGGCGCCACCATTTCTGTTATTCATCGCGCACTATGCTTCTGTCTCCGAAAAGTGCAAACTCGATCCGTATCTTGGTCCGGTCTTATGTGGCGCCAATGACAGTCCGATTTACCCTACCGGACAATGTACTGCTCTAGTCCTCATTGACGGAATTCGCCATCATATACAGTTTACTGTGATTCCGTCGTGCGCTCGTCCGATCATCTTAGGCTGGGATTTCTTGTCAGCTGCATCTGCTGTCATTTCGTGCGGACAACCACTTATACATATTATGGACACCGAGCTCTGTGACGCTGCCGATTCCTCGCCGCCCCACCTTGTCACAGCAGCAGATTTTGTTCTTCCACCCAGCCAAGCCCGCATTCGCACCATTAGATCTAGCGAAAATATCGACGACGACGAAGTGGTTTCCCCTTCTCAGCGCTGCATTTTTCGGGGAATCGCCAACGCTTCTTGTCTAGTGCGTTTCTCACGCGGCTACGCCAGTCTGACCGCCTACAACACGACGTCAGAGCCGCTACTGCTGCCGGAGGGGTCCACTGTTGCCATGCTTATCGACGCAGCACCAGTATGTGTCGTCACTGCTTCGCCTGTTTCCTCCTTCACCGAGTGTACGCCCACGGACGGTTCACCCAGTGCTCTCAGGGCTACTGTGAGTTCAGATCTGAGCCCGATTCAGACTGATGCCTTGCTGACCATCTTAAGGAAACACCAACCTTGCTTTGACGTGTGTTCGGATGGCTTGGGTAAAACAACCGTGGCCGCTCATCATATCGAAACCGACGGATCCCGCGTCATTCGTCGCAGCCCTTACCGTGTACCGTCTGCTGAACAGAAAGTTATAGAAGACCAAGTCAACGAAATGCTCGCACGGAACGTTATAAGGCCTTCAGCAAGCCTTTGGTCGTCTTCTGTTGTCCTAGTTAAAAAAAAGGACGGTTCGGTACGCTTTTGCGTCGATTATAGGGCACTAAACAAAATTACCCGTAAGGACGTATGTCCTATGCCCCGTATTGACGATGCTTTGGATACCTTGCAAGGTGCAGAATACTTTTCGAGCCTCGACTTGCGTTCTGGATATTGGCAGATCCCGATGCATGAGCCCGACAAAGAGAAGGCGGACTTTGCAACACCTGATGGCCTTTTCGAATTCAACGTAATGCCTTTTGGTCTGTGCAATGCGCCAGCCACATTTGAACGAATGATCGGCACCGTGCTACGCGGCCTCAAATGGAAAACCTGCCTATGTTACCTGGACGACATTGTCATCTTTTCGTCCAACTTCTCCCAGCACTTAGAACGTTTAGACGACGTTCTCACGTGTCTGGTCAAGGCCGGTCTCCAGCTCAATACTAAGAAGTGTCGATTTGCTAGCCGCTGCATCAAAGTATTAGGTGACGTGGTCAGCAAGCACGGCATTGAGCCAGATCCCGACAAGGTCGCTGCTGTACAGCATTTCCCAACACCAACCACACCTAAAGGCCTTCGCAGCTTTCTCGGATTAGCGTCGTACTTCCGCCGCTTTGTCCGTGGCTTCGCGACTATCGCAGCTCCTCTTCATAAACTCCTGACCACCACCATACCCTTTACCTGGACGGATGAATGTGAAGCCGCCTTTCAGACCCTCAAGCGATGCCTCACATCAGGACCAGGGCTTCGTCACTTTGATCCCACAGCCTCTACTATCGTCCACACTGACGCAAGTGGGCTCCATATGGAATAGGCGCTGTCCTGCTGCAACGGAACCACGCGTCTGAAGAGCAAGTCGTGGCCTACGCGAGTCGTACTCTTTCTCCTGCTGAGCGAAACTATACTATCACCGAACAAGAATGCCTCGCCATCGTATGGTCCCTACAAAAGTTTCGCCCCTATTTATATTGCCGCCAATTCACAACTGTGACTGACCACCATGCTATGTGTTGGTTGTGCTCCCTGAAGAGTCTGTCCGGACGCCTCGGCCGTTGGGATCCGCGTTTGCAGGAGTACGACTACACTGTCACATATAGGTCTGGCAGGCAACATCAAGATGCTGACGCTTTATCTCGTTGCCCGCTGTCGCCAAATGTCCCTATCTCACCTTCCCTCCGTTCGGCACCGCCCAGCCAACCGACCACAACAATTGCCCCAGTACGGTTCGTGACCTCGGTCGACATTTTGTCCTCAGAAGACCTCGCCTCCCTCCAACGTGCAGATACGTACTGCCGCACAATTATCGACTGGCTCACTGGCTTATCCCGTCCTCCCAACAACCGCTTAAGACGACAACTGGCACGGTTTAAACTTCATGATGGCTCATTATTGCGGCAAGTTTACCACCCTACTGATCACCGATGGGTCCCAGTCGTCCCTCGCTCACTTCGACTGCAAATTTTACAAGCTTTTCAAGACGATGCAACGGCTGGCCACTTAGGATTTCATAAAACATATGTCACCTTTACTCGCTTGGGAGGCGGAGAGTTGCGTACATGCGCTACTCTCGATGGAGGAGAGACACGACTGGCGGCACAGCAAACGAGGATTTAATATTTACAAGAACGGGAGAAGCACGCGGCACACAACACTAAAACCGTAACTCTAAACTAAAGGCACTCAAAACTAAAGACATAACTCAACAAGAATGCTTACTCAATACAAAATACAAAACTCTGACTAAATACAACACTACTAAAAAAGAACTATCATTTCTGAAGCATAGCTCCGCCTTATAAGTCTCTAGGTCAGTCCTAGTCTTCGCTCGCCAAAGTCTGGCCACCCTAGCCCCGGCCTAACTGCGTTGCAAATCAGAAACGTGGGCTCTTACGGACCGACGACTTGAAGTTCCTCTCGTCGGGTCCAAGTCGTACTCGTTCGGGGCGTCGTTACTGCCGTAGATGCCGACGACTCGCGTTGCCTCTTTTGTCGGTGGTGAGCTCATCGGTATCTCGTCGGTGATGCGCTCGTCAGCTCGTCAGCGATGGCGCTCGGTGCTGCTTAGGCCCACCTCGGGATGCGTCGCAACCTCTTCGTGAGTGCCGACGTGGGGTGCCGTGGAGAATCGAACGTGCCGGTCTGCCACAGAAGGGTGATCCTCTCTGGGGTTCCCGGTCCTGCCGTGAGAGGCTGCAGCCAGTCCAGGAGCCTCATTCGAACTTGCCGAGGTCGACGGCCACACCTTGGACGGCCAACGACACGGACTCGGCCAGACCCCCAAGTCTCCCGTCGCCAGAGCGTAGCTGGAGATGCGACCTGCCTGGCCCGGAGCCACGTCGATAATCATCGAACCGTGCTGTTTCTTCCACGATCACAGCTCGGTTCACGCGCCTCGCGCGCTCGCGCCGTTCGGAACGCTCCGCGAACTTGGTCGTCTTTTTCGTATACCGTTGGCGACCTCTTACATGTGACATAGGCCCCCTCTTCAAGAGTTTTTTTCAAAAAACTGCTCACTCTTGGCCTTCAGGTGATGACTGTGACTCCTCGTAGTGACATTGGTGCTGGTTCATGTGAAGACTCGATACACTACACAACACCACACTGTTGCGCACAATTCACCAGACGCACTGTTCACCGCGTTCAAGAGTTCACTTTATGCACATTTCACCACCTAATGCACTTAACTCAACTGTTCACAATGTTCACTAGTTTAATGTTCTGAGACACTCTCGCATGAATAAACTTTGTATGAAAGCATGTTTTACAGTACTCTACCTACTCTATATCTACATAGGTACTGTTTCACTTCTTTCCTCTCTATACACATTTACGAGTCCCGCAATCTTCCGCGTGCCAGTCCTATATGGTTTTCCTTTTGGTTCTAGCCATTGCACCTGCCCTATTTCTTTTCCATCTTCTGCGCTTGCGCGTTACACGTTTAGGGCGATTTGGGTATCTATCTCCTTCGCCCTTTTTCTCGGAGTCCCAATGTTCCCTCATGCCTAGCGCCTGGTACTCCCTGGACTCCACGTCACCTATCGACTTCCTACCTTTCCGAGGTGAAACTACTTTCTCCACTCTCTTCCGCTCTTCAGGTACACAAACCTCGATCGGGATGTTGTCCATGCTCTTATCCCGGTTAACCTGAATCATGGGTTCTCCCGTCGAGAGCTTTTTCTTTCCGACGTCATGGGTACTATCTAGTCTGCCTGCGTTCTTCCCTTGAGCAATCATGCAAACGCCAGTCTTCTCGTTTTCCCCTTTAGCCATATTGTTTTGACATACATCGCATGACCTGACGTATCTCCTCACATCGTTCTGTACCCCGATCCAACAGAAATCTTCTGTTATTTTTTCCAAAGTGTCTTTTATTCCCTGGTGACCTACCATTGCATTATCGTGCCCTAACTTCAGTACTTTCTCTCTCAGTTCCTTGGGGACCATCAACTGCTGAACCTCTCTTCCCGAACTGAACACACACCTCCGGTATAATAAATCGTTCTTCTTAAGAAACTCCGCTGCGTTCGACTTCTTTTCCTTCGTACTATTTCTCCTATCTTCTGTACGCACTTCTGCAACGACTCGTCTTTCTTCTGCAATTCCTTGAATTCAGCCGCTGTTTTGCTCAACCCCTTAAAGTTCGTGACCGGTAATGGTTTTAAGGGTTTAGTACTCTTACTCCTGGCTCGCGTTTGTACTGCCACTGCTACCTCTACCTCAGGTGTCTCCTCTTCTAGCGCTTCTGGCTTTTCCCTCTTCTCTAAATCTTCTGTCCTCTTCCAGTTAGGGTCTGGGTCATCCGCCCTTCTCACCCCTGACACATTCCCCAAAATCAAGTCAAACAGAGGATCTTCTACACACCTAGCTGTGACCACTCCCGTAAAAAATGGTGTCGATACTTGAACTCTCGCTTCTAGTAAACACTTAACAGACCTGTCGGCAAAAATGACTGGTTTGAAATAGCCGGTCATGTTTTCGGATGGTACCAGACTCTCCCTGACTAAGACTATGTTCGCCCCCGTGTCTCTGAATACCTTGGCCCTTTGTCCTTGAACTTCTTCTTCCACCACGGGCATGTTTTCTCTCGGCCAATTCTATTTGCCTTTCATCATACATGCAGCTTTGTCCACGCATCCTGATCTGCATTCGTGTGCCCATGACCTCTCTTTTGACATAGCTGGCAAACCACTGGTGGACCATGTCGACTATCCTTCACCCGACAGTTCATTGCTATATGTCCCAGCCGGTTACAAAGAAAACATCTTTGTGGCGTCCCCCGCCTGTTCATCGGCCCCCGATTCCTCGTCTCTCCTACTGCTGCCAACGGCGCGTCCTTGCCACTCTTTCCTAAATTCCTTAGTCCCTGCGCCTCTACGAACTGATCTGAATGCGCCGCCATTTCCTCTACTGTTTTTAATTTCCTCTCCTTGAGGAATATCGCCAGACTGTCGCTGCACCTGGCGAGAAATTGTTTTACTACGACCTTGTCCCGCACCCCTTCATATGTCTTGTTGGCCTCTGACAACTCCATCCATCTTTCAAAGTAGTTTGTTAATCTACATGCAAACTGTTTTCCAGTTCCCGCGTCTTCCGGCTTGCATGACCTGAACTTTTCGCGGAAACCCTCAGCGGTTAGCCGGAATCTTTGCAATAAAGTGTTTTTCACATTGTCATAGTCTAAGCTCTCTTCGGCGGGCATCCGTCCAAACACACTTAAAGCCTCACCAACTAGACACAGGCATAAGGCGCTAGCCCACTCATTCCTTGCCCAGCCTTGCCCGACCGCTATTCTCTCAAAGCGATGCAAATACGCATCTAAATCATCTCTGCGCTCATCAAAGGGAGCCATCAATTTCCTTCGGCAAATCTGTTTTGGCCTGGGCGAAGTTGAGTCGGATGACGCCAACCTGGGGGAAATCGACCCCTCGCGAGACCTGGCGTTCATCTCTGCCAACTTCAACTTCAACTCTAAAATTTCCCTCTCGCACTCATCATTTTAGCGTGCTTGTTGCTGCTGCTTATCCCGTTCTTGCCGAGCATATTCAAAGAATGTCATCGCCTCCTCCTTAGTCATGTTCAAATCCTTTGCTACTGCCGCCAAACGCTCCAACTCCATCTTTACAACTCCCGAGTATCGGTGACTGGGCCGTATCTATCCTGGCAGGCTCGCCAATATTTTGTCACCTTCTACTCGCTTGGGAGGCGGAGAGTTGCGTACATGCGCTACTCTCGATGGAGGAGAGACACGACTGGCGGCACAGCAAACGAGGATTTAATATTTACAAGAACGATAGAAGCACGCGGCACACAACACTAAAACCGTAACTCAAAACTAAAGGCACTCAAAACTAAAGACATAACTCAACAAGAATGCTTACTCAATACAAAATACAAAACTCTGACTAAATACAACACTACTAAAAAAGAACTATCTCATTTCTGGAGCATAGCTCCGCCTTATAAGTCTCTAGGTCAGTCCTAGTCTTCGCTCGCCAAAGTCTGGCCACCCTGGCCCCGGCCTAACTGCGTTGCAAATCAGAAACGTGGGCTCTTACGGACCGACGACTTGAAGTTCCTCTCGTCGGGTCCAAGTCGTATTCGTTCGGGGCGTCGTTACTGCCGTAGATGCCGACGACTCGCGTTGCCTCTTTTGTCGGTGGTGAGCTCATCGGTATCTCGTCGGTGATGCGCTCGTCAGCTCGTCAGCGATGGCGCTCGGTGCTGCTTAGGCCCACCTGGATAGGCCTAGCGTCGGGATGCGTCGCAACCTCTTCGTGAGTGCCGACGTGGGGTCCCGTGGAGAATCGAACGTGCCGGTCTGCCACAGAAGGGGGATCCTCTCTGGGGTTCCCGGTCCTGCCGTGAGAGGCTGCAGCCAGTCTAGGAGCCTCACTCGAACTTGCCGAGGTCGACGGCCACACCTTGGACGGGCAACGTCACGGACTCGGCCAGACCCCCAAGTCTCCCGTCGCCAGAGCGTAGCTGGAGATGCGACCTTCCTGGCCCGGAGCCATGTCGATAATTATCGAACGGTGCTGTTTCTTCCACGATCACAGCTCGGTTCACGCGCCTCGCGCGCTCGCGCTGTTCGGAACGCTCCGCGAACTTCGTCCTCTTTTTCGTATACCGCTGGCGACCTCTTACATGTGACAACCTACGACCGCATTAAGACTCGCTGTTTTTGGCCTGGCCTGTCTACTAGTGTTGCCAAGTACGTCAGTTCGTGTGCGTCATGCCAACATCGAAAACGTTCGACCTCTGTTCCCGCTGGCCCTTTACAACCATTGCCGTGCCCGTCCGTTCCCTTTGAATTCGTGGGCATCGACTTATACGGACCCCTTCCGCTTACACCCGCGGGTCACCGCTGGATTGTAACCGCCGTGGACGATCTCACTCTCTACGCTGAGACGGCAGCTCTTCCTTCTGGTGCCGCGTCTGAGGTCGCCGAGTTTGTCCTGCAAGCCATTATATTGCGCCACGGTGCGCCTCGTGTTCTTCTAAGTGACCGTGGCAAGACATTTCTTTCCCATGTTCTTGCTGAAGTCATACAAGCCTTCAAACACCATCCATAAGACCACCTCTGCGTAACATCCCCAGACGAATGGTCTTACCGAGCGTTTTCATCGAACTCTGTCCGTCATGATCTCCATGTATGTGAAACCCGACCACACAAACTGGGACACTATACTTCCTTTCGTCACGTTTGCATATAATACTGCCGTTCAACGCACAACAAACTACAGCCCCTTTTTCCTCGTGTACGGCCGTGCACCGTCTTTTGTTTTGGACACCACCTTTCTCTCTACGCCTTCTGTTCCATCCACATCTCTACCAGAGGAGTTCGCCGCCCGTGTCGCCCACTGCCGCGAAATTGCGCGCGCCCACACCGCCACCATTCAGGACAAGAGGAAAGTCCGTTGTGATGCGACCTGTCGTGTCATTTCGTTCCGACCAGGCGACGAAGTGCTCCTGTACACACCTGTTTGAGTGCCAGGGCTCTGTGAAAAATTTCTTCGCAGGTATCGCGGCCCAAATACCGTGCTTGAAAGAACATCTGCCTTGAACTAGCGCGTAGCTCCTGTTACCTCGGTTACTGACCGCTGTTGCAGCAGCACTGCAATTGTTCACGTCTCTCGCCTGAAGCCGTATCTTCGGCGTTCCGACCGTTTCTGACTGGCTGCCTTACCGGCCGCTTTCGTGAGGGGGGGGGGGGGAGTTAGTGTGAGCGCTAACTATGCAGTTCATCATCGTCTTCATGCGTATATACCCATCCTCCAGTGGCGTAGCCAGAAATTTTGTTCGGGGGGGGGGGGGGGTCAGGTTGCAGCGCGGCCTCCTCCTTATAGAATTTGTCGAGGGACGAACTGCATGAATAATAACTGCATTGCCAATTTCATTGTATATTAGATGCTGCAAACGAATTATTGAACGCTATGCACTGTCCATTAAAATATGTATGTTTTCATAATAGAATATATTCGTATGCCCCCAAAATTGTGGCAGAAATAACTGATGTTAATGCTTCCGTTTTCTTTGTGTAAATAATAAGTAAAGAAAACATTACATGAACTTTAGGACTATTGACCTTTTTCGCGGAGCAGTTTGTTTTAGAGAAACGAGATGGCGCTCACGGCGGTGCCCCATACCTCTCCTCAGCGACCGCGCACGAATACGAAACCATTACTGATTCTACCTTGCTTCTGTGCGATCAGCTGTCGAGAATGCAACTGAGTTTTCGCTAACACACTGTGCTCCAATCATGCTAGATTGAATCCCCGCAGGGGCGTCTGCGTAAGCAGGCGTTTGGTGCGTTGCGACACCACGTACCCGAGCACATGAGGGTTGGACCCTCCCGCGTGTAGCCGTGCGCGGCTTAGCCGTGTCCGGGGAAAAGGGGATCCTGGGGGTTGAGCCGATGCCGGGTGTTTGGACCTCTACGGCCCCTCGGCGGAGGCAACACACCTCTTTGGCCTCTGCTTCACGTAGACGGCACCCCCGGACTGACCCACCCGGGGGAAACCGGTGGTCGCCTTTTCCTGTCCCCCTCTCCAACCTTTTGCTTTCCTATCTCCTTTCTTTTACTCTCCTATCATCTCTTCTTTTCCGTCACTTCCTAATTTTCACAGGCGGCTTGGGTTAACCTTGTGTATGTGCCCTCCCTTGGGTATAATATATTAGGTTATAGTGGCAATGTACGGTTGGCGCCTGCAGCCTTACGCGTTAAGTGCTGCAGCGTCCCCTAGTTGGGCTCCGTGGTGGGTGGCCGCCATTGCTGCCGAAATAAACCAAACCAGTATGGGAACGCCTGCATTTCCCCGTTTACTTGATCGTCACCCTCACAAGAGGGGACGCACCGAAGAACTATTAAGCTTATTCAGACCAAGAGAAATTTTCCCCCGTTACCAAGTAGTTCACAGTGAGAAGACCGAAAAACCAGCAAGAACCGTATCCCCTTTTCTAGTCGCAAAAGGCTTGACTGACGCCCTTGGCCCTGGCTATAAGGTCACCAAAATGGCGAGCGGGGACCTCCTGCTTGAGATCCGTGATAAAGAGCAGCACAATAAACTCAACAAGCTTGTGGCATTTGGAGACATTCCTGTTACCGTTTCACCTCACCGTTCTATGAATACAGCACGCGGAGTAGTTTCTGATGCAGATCTCATTGACTTGTCTGAAACCAAACTATTGGAGGGCTGGAAAGAGCAAAATGTAACCAATGTACAGCGTATCATTATCCGACGAGACAATAAAGAAATTCCTACAAAACACCTGATCCTGACCTTTGCCACTTGCGATCTGCCACAAACAATAGAAACCGGATACACTAAGATAGCTGTCAGACCATACATACCTAATCCAAGACGATGTTTCCAATGTCAAAGATTTGGCCACGGCTCGCAGAGCTGTCGTGGTAGACTTACATGCGCGAAATGTGGAGTCCAAGGTCACGCCTCAGATAACTGCGAAGCGACACCACACTGTGTAAACTGTGATGGTGAACATCCAGCTTACTCCAGATCCTGTCCTAACTGGAAAAAAGAAAAAGAAATTATCACTCTCAAAGTGCGCGAGAACATATCGTTCAGGGAAGCACGTAAAAGGTGCTCACCATTCCACACTACCACATATGCTGATGCGGCGCATCAAGGGGCAGCGTCGCAGCGGCTACTGCCACCTGCCCAGCTCGCGCGCAGCGAGCTGTCGCTTGTGGCTCCTGCCCCCAGGGTGGAAGGAGCTAAGTCTACTCCACCCAACCAGCGAACAGGCCCGGTTACCCTAGGGTTGCCGGCACCACAACAGTCCTCGGTGGCAGCCTGCGCTTCGCGTAGCGAACCCGCAGGCCCGCCAGCAGCTCCCACGGTGGGTGCAGTCAAGGCTGCCTCACCCTCACCGGCCCCTGCTGGTGCTGGCAACAGCCGGCGCAGCTCAGGCCCAAAGGCAGCCCCATCGACATCCGGGCTGGTGGGCGCAAATGTCTCGTCCTTCGCGGCGAGACTTTCTCGTGAAACTTCTCGCTCGCAAGAGCGCGTGTCCGGCGCCTCACAAGAGGCAATGGACACCACACCCACCCCGACGGCGCACCAAGCGCCTAAGGAGCGGCGAGGTTCCCTCGACCGCTTCAGAAAAGACAAATCCCGCGTTACAGGGCCTGGAAAGGGCTCTGTAATCTAATGCAACACTTCCTTTTTGTTTTCAGTACACACAGCACCCATTTACTTTCAGTATGGCCACACAAATTATACAATGGAACATCAGAGGCCTTCTTAGGAACCTCGATGATGTGCAAGAACTTCTCCACAAACACAATCCAAAAGTGCTGTGTGTACAGGAAACTCATTTAAAATCGACACATACAAACTTTCTTCGACAGTATGTTACGTTCCGTAAAGATCGCGATGATGGTCTCGCATCATCAGGCGGTGTTGCCATTATGACTCACAAAAGCATAGCATGTCAACGTTTGCAGCTGCAAACACCCCTTGAAGCAGTGGCAGTTCGACTGGTTCTCCTTAACAAACTCATCACCATTTGCTCGCTATACATACCCCCACATTACCGCTTACACAAACACGAATTTCAGTCCTTGATAGACGAATTGCCCGAGCCCTATCTTGTTCTTGGCGATCTCAATGCACACAACAGTCTGTGGGGCGACGCTCGCATCGATGCGCGAGGCCGTCTAATTCAAGATTTTCTTTTCTCATCCGGTGCTTGTCTGCTTAACAAAAAAGAACCGACATATTATTGTCTTGCAAACAAAACCTTTTCCTCTATAGACCTCAGCATAGCTTCTCCATCCATATTACCTGAACTTGAATGGGAAGTTATAAAAAACCCTTACGGGAGCGACCATTTCCCAATACTGCTGAGAGCGCCAAGACAATACGAATCTCCACCACATGCTCCCCGGTGGAAGGTCAATGCAGCGGACTGGGAAAAATTCCAAACACTTACCAGTAAGCTCTCGTGGGCTGACATTTCATCGCTCGGAATTGACGGTGCCATCGAGTATTTTACAAATTTCATAATAGATGCAGCTTCTAAGTGTATTCCCCAAACAAGTGGTCTTTCTAGCAAACGCCGTGTTCCGTGGTGGAATGAACAATGCCGGAACGCACGTAGGCAGCAGAACAGAGCATGGAGGCAGCTTCGCAATTATCCTACTGCTGAAAACCTTGTCAGTTTCAAGAAAATCAAGTCCCAAGGTAGGAGAACACGCAGACAAGCCAGGAGAGACAGCTGGCAAACATTTTTATCAAGTATCAACTCGTACACGGATGAGGCCAAGGTTTGGAACAGGGTGAATAGAGTAAGAGGACGACAAACACATCCGCCTCCCCTGGTAGACAGACAGGGAGACAGCCTGGAGGACCAAGCGAACCATCTGGGTGCACATTTTGAACATGTCTCCAGTTCATCACACTACTCTCCAGCGTTTAAAAGATACAAATCAGCAATAGAAAAACAAAAACTGGACCGAAAGAGCACCGGAAACGAACCATATAACCTACCTTTCTCCCTAGCAGAGCTGCATGCATCACTCACCTGTTGCAACCAATCTGCCCCAGGCCCTGACCGTATACTATATGACATGTTGAAAAACCTACCCTCTGAAACGAAGGAAACCCTTCTCTGTCTCTATAACTCTATATGGACCTCCGGCGAGATCCCCTCTGCCTGGAAAGAGGCCATAGTGATCCCTATCCTGAAGCAGGGCAAGGATCCATCGTCCGTATCGAGTTACCGGCCCATAGCTCTAACAAGCTGCCTCTGCAAAGCTTTTGAGGAAAATGATAAACCGTCGTCTGATACATTTCCTAGAATCAAACAAGCTGCTTGACCCATACCAGTGCGGTTTTCGCGAGGGTCGATCCACCATTGACCATTTGATACGTATTGAGGCACAGATACGTGAAGCTTTTGTTCACAAACAATTCTTCCTTTCTGTTTTCCTCGATATGGAAAAAGCATACGACACCACATGGCAGTTCGGAATACTGAGAGACCTCTCCCACTTTGGTATACGTGGTAATATGCTAAATGTGATTGAAAGTTATCTGCTGAATCGCACATTCCGTGTTCGAGTTGGCAATGCTTTATCACGACCTTTTGTGCAGGAAACCGGAGTGCCGCAGGGTGGGGTGCTCAGTTGCACTCTCTTTATTATAAAAATGAATTCCTTGCGTCTATGCATCCCACGCAACATGTTCTATTCAACGTACGTCGATGATGTACAGATTGGATTTAAATCGTGCAACCTTGCCATCTGTGAGCGGCAGGTTCAGCTTGGTCTGAACAAGGTGGCTAAATGGGCAGACGAGAATGGGTTCTGCCTAAATCCACAAAAGAGCACCTGCGTCCTTTTTTCTCGAAAGAGAGGACTGTACCCCGACCCCGACATTCACCTGCAAGGACAGAGTCTACCTGTAAAAACGGAACATAAATTCTTAGGCATAATTCTTGACACAAAGCTGACATTCATACCACACCTAAAATATCTAAAAAACAAGTGCATGAAAACAATGAATATTTTAAAAGTGTTGTCACACACTACATGGGGTAGCGACAAAAAATGTCTCTTAAACGTGTATAAAAGCCTCATACGAACACGCCTAGACTACGGGGCCATAATTTATCAGTCAGCCACCCCCAACCGCGTTGAAGATGCTGGGACCCCATCCACCATCTAGGTATTCGCTTGTCTACAGGTGCCTTTAGGACAAGCCCTGTAGAAAGCCTTTACGTGGAATCCAATAAGTGGTCCCTCCACTTGCAGAGGACCTACACAGCTTTCATATATTTCCTTAGAGTGAACGCAAACAGTGAACATCCTTCATATTCCACCGTAAATGATTTGTCCAGCTCCCCACCTCTTTCATAACCGCCCTGCAGTAAGAGAGCCCTTCTCGTTGCGTGTGAGAAGTCTGGCTGAGGAAATGGATGTCCCACTTTTTGAACATCGTCTAATGACACCCACTATACAGGTCGCACCGTGGCAGTGGCAGATTGTAGAGTGTGATTTGTCCTTTTTACATGTTACGAAGCACGCCCCCATTGCACACATTCGAATGCACTTCCTTGAACTGCAGCATAAATACTCCTGTCCGGAATTTTACACCGATGCATCAAAGTCTCATGCTGGCGTCTCTTATGCAGCGGTTGGCCCATCATTTTCAGATGCCGACGCCCTGCACCCACAAACGAGCATTTTTACAGCAGAGGCTTATGCAATACTGTCGGCTCTTAAACATATCAAGGACTCGAAAATACCCAAAGCAATCATCTACACAGACTCGCTGAGCGTAGTAAAAGCTTTAAAATGTCTTAAAAGGCACAAAAATCCCATAATAGTATCGCTTATTCATTCATATGTAGTATTTATGCATCTGGGCAGCATGTTGTGGTGTGCTGGGTGCCAGGACACCGAGACATCGAGGGAAATGTACTGGCAGACCAGCTTGCCACATCCGTCGAGGCAAAAGCTGGCAACACATCTATGCCCGTCCCTGTTCATGATATGAAGCCATATCTACGCAAGAGACTTCGAGTCCATTGGCAGCGTTTGTGGGACGGCCAGACTCATAACAAGCTCCATTTAATTAAGCCCCATTTAGGAAACTGGCCATCGACCACGAAATCTAGAAGAAATGATGTCCTATTCTGTAGGCTCAGAATAGGACACACTTACAGCACGCATAATTACCTGCTGTCTGGAGGCGAACCCCCAACCTGTACTAGATGCGGGGAAGCACTTACTGTACTTCACATCCTAGTACAGTGTCCATTAATAGAACCTGAAAGAAAGAAACACTTTGTTCAAGCCTATAGAGAGAACATACCCCTTCACCCAGCGATGTTTTTAGCTAATGACCCGGTATTTCAGCACGACTCAGTTTTAGCCTTTTTAAACGACATCGACATTTTGCAAGTTCTTCGCCCGAGAGATTCGTAGCAGGGTCCTCTTTCAGAGGACGCTGCTGCGACAGCATTTTGAAATGCACTCTCCTCCAGGCTCTTGCTTCTAAGGGTCTCTGTGAGGCAGTAGTGCCTTGTATCGCTCACAGATTTTTTTTATACCATATTCATTGCGCCCTATCACATCATTGTCATGATCTTATTAATTTTGTCTTTTACGCACCTTTAGGTGCGCAGAATTTTAGGCCCCTTTACAGCCACCCTACACCTACCCACTGTCATTGATCATACCATTGCTCACTCACTATACCACGTCTTGGCGCGTCTTTGGCCATAGCTGGCCCTTGCGCCAGAAAACAACATATATCATCATCATCACATACACAATATATACACTTTCTGTACACAACTTATGACTACAATTATTAGCATAAAACAACGTGCTCCATGACGCAATACTTTATTACATTGTCAAAGCATGCCTTAGTCTACTGGTTTCATTTATTTCCCGGCGGCGGAATAATGATTATAGAGTAATAAATTATCAGGCGCAGAAATACACAGTCATATTAAGAATAAATAATAAGCCAATGATATCTCAACAGTGGGAAAGGGCACGAGAGGAAGTAGTAAGAGCGTGGATTGCGTTCTTGAGCAGCTAATGCAGCATATACAAATAAATATTAATAAGGAAAAAGCACAGCATAGACTGGGCAGCTTTAGAAATAGCGCACGAAGCGTCTTTGGGTACCCAAAAGTCCTCACCCTACTTGCCCTGTCATGCACACCGTTTTCGTTCCTGGAAATTACTTTTGCTTTGTTTCTTAGCCAAATGGTTAGCTTTAACTTGTGAGTTGGCAACTTTCTCTTTCCTAAAGACATCATTTCGTTGTCTGATGAGATGGTTTCACCTTGAGGGAAAATGTGTTCATTTGGGCACTTGCTCTAGCAATGAAGTCGTCGGCAATATTATTTAAATTGATTTTGCGGGAGAGTTCTTTTTGAGTGTGCAAAATGGCCAGATGGTTCAAACGGGCTTGTCCAGTCGACCGCAGGTACGTTTTCAGTCGCCGAAGACAAGAAAAGGACCTCTCGGATGCGCTTGACGAGACCGGTATGGTCAACGCAATTTTTGTTAGCTTGGCCATTTCCGGCAAAAGGTTTCGCAGGTGTTCGCCCTTCTCCCCCGAAAACATCTGCACGACGTCCTCGAATGTGTGCAATGGTGCCGGCTTTTGTTGGCTTACGATGTCAATGAGCATGTCTCTGTGCAAAATCAGCCGTCCTCGTTCAAGGTCGTCACCGTAGAACTTTGTTATGTATGCTTCGTCTTGCTTTCCTGTGGCAAACTGCTCAATGTGTGACATATGCTGCCACATCTCAGGTGGATATCTGTCGCTTAACGAGGACAGTACAGTGTCAAGTACTTCGTAGTACCTCTGGCGGTACATGTACTTCGCTGATGTGAACATGTGAGCTGAGGAACCTTCTTGATAGCGGTGGGGAGTTTTCTTTCGCCTAGCAGCTGGAACACGGGTCCTCTACTCCTACTTTTCCTGCCTCTGCCAACACCTCCTCCCAAACCAAGGGAAAACTTTGCCTCAGTTCAGCGACGCTTGCAGTGACGGATTTCACCATTTTCTCCGCTTGGTCACACCCGAGCGTTCTTTTTTGTAAGGCGGTATTCAGTGCTTCCATTCGTGAAAACACTTTTGTCAGAAGCGTCAACATGAAAAACGATTCAAACTTGAACAGCATCCTTAAAAATCCGCTGGCTTTCGCACCGGCCTCAGTTCGCTCTTCAGATGCTGTTTAGAGAAAAATGTTATGAGACTGCTATAATTTGAAAGAACTGATCGCAGTGATGAAGCCTTTAGCGTCCACGTTGTCGGGCAGAAGTTCACATCCTCTTCTACCTGAATCTCTTGAAAAGAAGCAACGAGCTTTGGAGAGCAGGTCACGAAGTTTATCAGTTCAGTGACGGCGTAAAGAAAATCACGGCACATGTCTACTTTCTGGCCGACATCATGCAAAACCAAATTCAGGATGTGCGCTAGGCAGTGTACATATAGCGCGCGAGGTTCCTCTTCTTGCATGAGAGCTTGTACTCCTCTGTGCTTTCCTCTCATGTTTGCCGAACCATCATAGCACTGCCCGCGGCACTTTTCAATTGGCAGATTAAATCTACAAAGAATGTCTTTCAATATAGCAAAGAGGCTCGTCGCTGTGCTGTCCGTCGTGTTGAAAAACCCACAGAACAGCTCCTCTACTTCCAGGCTTTCTGTGACCACCCGAAAACAAACTGAAAGTTGTTCTTTGACAGAAATGTCTGCGGTCTCGTTCATAATGACAGCGTAGTGCTCTGCCGCACGAACTTTGTCTGTGAGTGAACGAAGGATGTCATGTGCCATGAGTTCCACCATCTCGTTTAAAATCTGGTGAGAAATCCATTTGTATTTTGTTCTTAAAAAGCCGCGATCGCAATGAAGGAATATCATTAGCCCGGAGTTCCAGCAGCTGCCTCAAATTACTCTCTGTGTCTTGGTGGCCACGTATTGCTAATCCTTGGGTCGACAGGTACAGTAGTGACGACAGTGTTGCTAGGAGAGCCTGTCGGGCGTCGTCTATTTCGCCTTTCCTTTGGCGCAAGCATATGCCACATTCGCGCTGCCTTTTGCAGCTACAACGGCATTACATGCCTCCTTATGAAAATTAGACCTCTCATGGGATTTAAATCTTTCAATTGCCTTTTTCCAGTTTGAGAAACCATTTTTCACAATGCCAGGTAAGGATCCTCGTCTTGGGAAGTGTTAGGGAGCGGCAGTTTCATCTCTGATGCTGTGCAACAGGTCTCGCAAAACGCCTCGTCACTGTGGACATTGTAAGATGACCACTTGTAGGTACTTTTCCGGGTAGGCTGGAAGCGCTGCCCTTGTTTTTCTGTAGATGGTGCATCCGAAACCTCGCCGATGGGTCGAATTTTGGAAGGACTGGCTTCTGCAGTGCACACACAGCTTGGTGTGCTAGTGCCATCAGCGCGCGGTGGAGCTTGAGCGACTGAACTGGAAATGCTGGATGAGGGACGGCTCTCCTCGCAGTCTTCACCGGGGGCTTTCCATTTCCTGATCAGATATTTTTCCATTGCTTTTGAACAGTCTGCAAGGGAAATGAATAACATTCTGAATAGACGCTCGCATAAACATACAAAGTTTGGTATAATATTCATATTCAGAGTTGGTGAAGCGCGTAGGAACGCTGCTCAATTTTTAAAAAGACAAAGGATCTTGACCATTTCTGGAAGCATGAAGAATTATCCCGCGGTAAAAACCCCAATTTTCACACACACACACACAAAAAATAGGATTTGCCAAGTCTGAATGACGGCGCCGCCTGTGGCAATGAGCTGTAAAAAATTTTCGGCTACCCATAATATCATTTAGTGCGCGCTGCAATAAAGGTATGCGTCTTCTTGAAATTAGAAATACATTTCTTCAGAATATGGAGCCGACCAGCATGCGAATAATTTTATACCCTCACGTGGCAACGATATGGGACGATCAACCTACATTTGTCTACAAGCTATACGCGAATATACATGGCATACTTACTATCACGATGAAAAGAAATGCGAACAGCGGAACGCGTGGCCTAAGCATAGCAAGCCTGAAGGTATAGGGCGCGCCGTCCGGTTTGATCGTGCTGTGCGATGATGCACCCCCTATACTGCGATATTTATGTTTGTGCTGTCCAATTTGCGATGTCATCATTACTGCGCCGTCAACTTTTCTCTTTTTGAAATAAAAGAGAAGCAGAACACAAACAAAAATATCACAGTATAATCATCGGTGGCGAATAACCAGACGCTTGTGATCTCTGCAGCTACATTATTATTCCCATCAAAGAAAAATATAAAGCAGATAAGACGTTTCATGTAAAAAGATGCAGGCGCTACATTTGTGAACTACATCCACACGTCATGTTATTTTAATTCTTTGAGCGCACTGCCGCACGATGGTGGCTTAAGATAACACGCTCTATGTTCTGTTCCTAGTCCCTCAAAGTGCCACCGGGCATGATTGCCCCGTTAGATCTCTCACAGGCGTGCAGACGGTGCAGTTACTTTGTTTACAGGCGCCGTGACACCGCGGTACATTAAACCGCAGTCGGCGCGTTTCTTTTGCCGAGAGCCGCGAAAACGAATTGTTTCGATGAGCGATGCGCCAAGCGAATATGCAGCTTGCTTTTTCTTACACCTGAGTGTCTACCCACTTTAGTTGCTGGCGCTCTCATGCGCGTTTTAACTTTCGTCATGGCAATGTGTGCTGGCTTCACTGCGAAGGAGCTCGGGCTCATAATTTGACACAGGATTGACTTTTAGGGCGCGGGAGCGGCATGAGGACGCTGAACAAAGTGTCACACGTTAAAGAACTACCACAGAGGTGCAGATCACGGCTGTTGTGAAAATAGAAATAAGTTGTGTGGCTAAGCATGATCATACATTTTGGAATATATTATTCAAACTACATACAAAGCCATTTTGTCAATCTATTGCCACTTGAGCAAACTGTTGCTATTGTAAGAAGAAGAAGTGCCGGTTAGCCAGGTGCATCTCCGGTGTATGAAATACGACGAAGAAGTGCCGATCAGTCAGGCGCGTCACCAGCGTTTTTACGCACGTGGCTTGTCCTGACTGCTCGCTGGGTTCTGACTGCCGCGCCGAGTTCAACCTCTCAATCCTGTCAATAAACACCTTGACATTTGGTGGAGAGTGCTGGGTACGACTCCATCAACGCTGGAACTTCGAAGCCGAACCCTTCAATCATCTCGGCCCATGCCGGACGATCCAGCTCAAGAAGCTGCAGTCACGGCACCAACTGTCGTCTGTCCTGGCGTGCAGCGTCAGCGGGATCCTGCGATTTTTGCGGGTACCGGTGACCAGGACGTCGAGGACTGGCTCGCCTCGTACGACAGAGTCAGCAGGCACAACCACTGGGACGATAGGGAAAAGCTCAACAACGTAATTTTGTACTCGAGCCACGTTGCGAACTTGTCGTATCGGAACCACGAATCCGACATCTCGACATGGTCGGCGTTCAAGACCAACTTCACGGAAATCTTTGGTCGTCCTGCTGTACGTAAACTTCAGGCCGAACAACGCCTGCGCAGACGCGCCCAGCAACCAGGTGAGAATTTCACCAGCTATATCGAAGACGTCGTTAATCTGTGCAACAGAGTCGACGCAACGATGCCAGACGCCGATAAGATCCGGCATATCCTCAAGGAAATTGAGGACGACGCCTTCCAGATGTTGGTCGCCCGGAACCCGACCACAGTGTCTGTCGTCATTGCGCTGTGTCAAAGTTACGACGAACTTCAAAGGCAGCGAGTTGTCACACGACACCCGCCCTCAGAATT
Organism: Dermacentor silvarum; assembly: GCF_013339745.2. NCBI lineage: Eukaryota > Metazoa > Arthropoda > Arachnida > Ixodida > Ixodidae > Dermacentor > Dermacentor silvarum. The sequence goes on from NW_023606159.1 coordinate 21,296, forward strand.
CGCCCCTGTCTCAGGTCTGACGCTAGGTGTTGACGAGTCGCCTCTAATACACCAGATAAAGGAGTTCGTGCGAGAAGAAGTTGCTCGGCAGCTTTCCCTGGTGCCCTTTACGAACGCGCAACCACACTCACCACTGACACGGGAGTTACAGACCGTCATCAAGGAGCAAGTCGCTGAGTGCCTGCCAGCTGCTATTCCACCGCCTACAGTAGCGGCGCCCTTGACATACGCTGACGTCGCTGCAAGGCCGCCCTTCGCTCCACGTCCACCTCTCCAAGCTGTTGCGCCACCGCCCCCGATTCCCTTCTCGCCGCCTGCACCAAAGCTACCACGCCAGCCAAATCCTTGGCGCACAGCCGACAACCGCCCAATTTGCTACCATTGTGGTATTCCGGGACACGTTGCCCGCTTTTGTTGACGCCTAATGCAGCCTACTTATGATTACCGCCGACCCATGAACAGTTACGCCCCTCGACAGCTACAATCCCCTGTGCCGCCAGATGAAACCCCTGTTCCCTACACGACTCGTCGTTCGCCATCCCCACGCCGTCGTTCCATCTCACCGATGAGACGGCGGCCAAGCCCTCTGCCTCAGGGAAACTAAGTGTCGCAGTTCCCGAGGCGAAAACTGCGTCCTTCGCTTTACCCAAGGCCTCGAAATCACCCCTGCAACGTAATTGAGGTATACGTCGAAGGGATTCCAACATTCGCACTGGTCGATACGGGCGCAGCAATCTCGGTGTTACGCGCAGGACTTTGCCGACGGATAGGAAAAGTAACGACGTCGCTTTCCGGACTGTATTTGAGTACTACGAGCGCACAGCCTGTCGAACCTTTGGGAGCCTGCACTGCTCGTGTTGTAATCGCGGAATCTCTTGATGTCATTGAGTTCGTTGTCCTGCCGTCCTGCTACCAGCGATGTCATTCTAGGCTGGGATTTCCTTTCGTCTAACCATGCCATCATTGACTGCGCCCGCGCCGAGGTGGAGTTGTCGTTTCCTTCCGCTGCAGCCATGGACCAAGATCCTGTGACGCCTACAAAAATGATTGTGGCCGAAGCTACCGATATCCCTCCTCAGTCCGCCGCCGTCGTCTCTGTGTCTTGCGTATCTGCACGTGACGCAACCGTCTTATTCACGCCATGTAACTTGTTCGCCCGTCGCCGTTCCCTTCTGCTGCCCTTTGCCGTCATCGCCATCAGTGCTGGCCGTGGTGTGATGTGTGTGTGCAATGTGTCTTTCCTGCCGGTTACTTTGAGCGTAACCGAGGCACTCTCCGCGATGCAAATTGTGGATTCTTCAATGCTCTTCGATGCTCCCGACACCGCGCATTCGACATCCCTCGCCGCGTTCGACAATGCGACTCGACCGCCGTTGGAGTGCTTCCAACCGTCAATCTCCGGTGATTTGACAACCACACAACGCGCGCAACTTGTCAGCCTGCTACGCGAATTTGCCGCCTCCTTCGACTGCCATCAACATTCTCTCGGCCGCACCACCACAGTGTCGCACAGCATCGACACCGGTTCGCACGCCCTACTCCGGCAGCGTCCTTACGTGTCTCAGCTTCTGCACGCCGCGTCATCGACGAACAAGTGAGCCATATGCTTCGGCGTGGCGTGATTCAGCCGTCCCATAGCCCGTGGGCATCGCCTATTGTCCTCGTAAAAAAGAAAGATGGTTCTATTCGCTTCTGCGTTGATTATAGACGTCTTAACAAAATTACGCGCAAAGACGTATATCCCCTACCGCGCATAGACGATGCTCTTGACTGTTTGCAAGGTGCCGAGTTCTTTTCCTCTTTGGACTTGCGGTCTGGATATTGGCAAGTCCCCATGGCAGAGGCTTACCGCTCCAAAACCGCCTTCGTTACACCGGACGGATTATACGAATTTAATGTCATGCCATTCGGCCTATGTAATGCACCCGCTACGTTCGAGCGTATGATGGACAGTATCTTGCGCTGTCTGAAGTGGCACACGTGTTTGTGCTACCTAGATGATGTCCTTGTCTTCTCACCTGATTTCTCGACTCACCTCCAACGACTAAGAGAGGTATTAAGCTGCCTGACTAAGGCTGACCTGCAACTTAACATCAAAAAATGCTTCTTTGCTGCTCGTAAGCTTACCATCTTAGGCCACGTCGTATCCAAAGAAGGCGTGCTTCCGCCGTGCAGTTGCCGAGTTCCCCAAGCCCACTAATCTGAAGACACTACGCAGTTTCGTCGGCCTCTGCTCCTATTTTCGCCGCTTTGTGAAGAACTTTGCCATGATCATCGCCCCTTTGACTCAACTGCTGGCTGGAGACAACGCCCTATCCGCCTGGTCGAAAGCATGCGATGACGCGTTCACGACCCTTCGCCATCTGCTCACCTCTCCTCCTATTCTGCGGCATTTTGACCCCGATGCCCCAACTGAAGTCCATACAGATGCTAGTGGAGTCGGCCTTGGGGCGGTTCTTACCCAACGCAAAAGTGGTCTTGGGGAATACGTCGTTGCTTATGCTAGCCGCACGCTGACAAAGTCGGAGCTAAACTACTCTGTTACAGAAAAGGAGTGTTTAGCCATACTGTGGGCCCTTACGAAATTTCGACCTTATTTATACGGCCGCCAATTTGATGTAGTAACGGACCACCATGCGCTGTGCTGGTTCTCCTCATTGAAAGACCCCTCTGGCCGCCTCGCACGCTGGGCACTCCGTTTGCAAGAGCACGACATCCGGGTTGTGTACCGCTCTGGACGCAAGCACACCGATGCCGACGCTCTCTCCCGCTCGCCAATATCACCTGACCCTGATCCTGACAGTCTTTGCCCACTCAACTTTGTCCTCTCAGCACTTGCCATCGATGACATGCGCTCTGAGCAGAGCAAAGACCCGTGGATTCCTTCACTTTTGGAGTTTCTCTCTGGTCCTACCACTGTTACGGCGTCTAGGACTCTACGACGGCAGGCGCATCACTTTGTTATTCGCGACCAACTCCTATACCGTCGCAATTATCTCCCCGAGGGTCGGCAATGGCTCCTAGTAATATCGCGTCATCTTCGGGCTGATTTATGCGCATCGTTTCACACTGATCCCCAATGTGCACACGGTGGCGTGTTAAAGACCTACACCCGCCTTAGGCTCCGGTATTACTGGCCTGGCATGTACAAGTTCGTTCGGAAGTACGTCCGCTGCTGTCTCGACTGCCAGCGCCGAAAGTCGGCCCCTACTTCCACTGCCGCACCCTTGCAGCCGCTTCCTTGCCCATCCCGTCCTTTTGATCGGGTCGGAATCGACCTTTACGGCCCGCTTCCTTGTGCTGGTGCTGGCAACCGCTGGATTATCGTTGCAGTCGATCACCTCACACGCTATGCAGAAACCGCTGCACTTCCATCTGCAACTGCCGAAGATGTTGCATCCTTCATACTGCCGCATATTGTTCTTCGTCACGGAGCCCCTCGGGAACTTCTCAGTGATCGAGGCCGCGCATTTCTATCTGAAGTCGTGACGTCGCTTCTGAAGGAGTGTCACATCATCCACAGGACCACTAGCGCATACCATCCACAGACGAACGGGCTGACGGAGCGTTTCAACCGTACTCTTGGCGACATGCTCGCCATGTACGTCGCGTCCGACCATTCCAACTGGGACGCTGTGCTTCCGTTCGTCATGTTCGCCTATAATACTGCCACTCAAGCTACCACTGGTTTTTATCCGTTTTTCTTACTGTACGGCCGTGAACCTTCCTGCACCATCGATACCATGCTACCCTACCAGCCTGATTCATAGGAATGTGTTCCTGTGTCTCAAGCTGCGCAGCATGCTAAAGAATGCAGACAACTCGCCCGTTGTCTTACCACCGCAGATCAGACACAACAGAAGCTCCGTCGTGGTGGCTCTGTTCCCCCAAGCTTCCCTTCCGATTCGTTGGTTTGGCTGTGGGTTCCACCTGTAGCTCCCGGCCTTTCTTCTAAGCTGCTCCCAAGATATCATGGACGTTACCGTGTAATTGCACAAACTTCCCCAGTAAGTTATGTCGTCGAGCCTGTGTCACCGTCCTCTGATCAGCGCCGTCGCGGTCGCGAAACGGTTCACGTAGATCGGCTCAAGCCCTTCTACGATCCCTCTATGTTACCGTATGCTTAGATCGCCAGGATGGCGTCTTTTTCTCCGGGGGACAAATGTAAGGAAGAAGTGCCGGTTAGCCAGGTGCATCTCCGGTGTATGAAATACGACGAAGTGCCGGTCAGTCAGGCGCATCACCAGCGTTTTTACGCACGGGGCTTGTCCTGACTGCTCGCAGGGTTCTGACTGACGCACCGAGTTCGACCTCTCAATCCTGTCAATAAACACTTTGACACTATTTTTAAAGGCTATTCTCTGAATTTCTTAAACTGGAATAATAGATCTGCCACTGGGAGCCAATTTTGCGAGAACGAATAATCCTCAAAGGCCGATTCTCTACGCGATCAAGCATTCCGCGCCTACACAATCCTTACATAAACACAGTAGTTGTCTTACACAGTAATTGCCTTACACAATCAAAACCACGCACGTTCAGTTTTCACTTGTTTCTAAAGGTTCCCTCACTGCCTCCTCGGCTCGTATTAGCGCCTGATAAGTTTTGCCAACTGAATACCTCGTACATGCCTTATTGTAGGAGAACTCTCTCTGTAAGACTGCCGTCCTGGTACAGAACGGCTCAGAACTATGCGATAGCTCCCACTTTTTCCTTTTATTAAAACTTACTGCCACGCAGTGTTCATAAAGAAGCACCCCTCCATTAGAACGAGATCGAACAATTTTCCGAATCAGTCAGCACCTAACTTAAACACAGTTTTTAGCTTTCTAGATGACGTTAACATCTTAGAAATAACTTGGCCAGGTCATGCGTAGCACAGCCTCGCCTTCGAGGCTGTAGCCGCAGTGACATAAGTCTTTTACCACACGCCTCTCAGCTCTCTACTTGAAGAGCCCTGTGGAGGCAGTAGTCCTTGTATGTCACTTATATCACCTTTTCGTAGTGAAACATTTATGCTCATTTTTATTTTGTCATGAATCATTGTCATTCTATTTTACGCAGTTTACAGCGACCCGTTCTTAGGCCTCTTTACAGCCACATAACATGTACATTAGCAACTCAATTTAATCACTTCATTCATAATACATAAAGAATTCATTACCATTTGTCATGGCGCTCTTTGGCAGCTGGCCCTTGCGCCATTAAACGCCACACATCATCAATCAGTCAGCGCCGACCACTTTGGGTCACTCTGGGTGGCTTAAGCGCGGGCACTTGCGCTTCTGCTGACGTGGTAGCCGGCTTTGACGCCGCCAGATGCGCAAGGCTGCCATAAAGGACCATGTACGATCGCGCGCGTATAGTATTATAGTTAACGCAAGTCAAAGTATAATGACGATGCACTTCACATTGCTTTCGTGCTGACGACGCTTACTGCCACAGTGAACCTCTACTAAAGACGTCGAGTATTCGAAGGGGTATGCGTTAATAATGGAAGACTTCACTCACCTGTTCGGACCGATCAGGTCGCAGACGTCAGTTGTCAACTTGTCTGCATGGGCAGGCACTCGCTTAATTTCACAAGTGAGACCAGTGAGGCGCATCCAAAGGGCATGGACACGATGGTACTACCTCGTTGAAAAACCAGCGAGCTTTTGAAAGTCCTCTACATTTCCAAAGTTGTGCGCATGAAAACCACAACGGACACAATGGCGCTTCGCTTGGTTCTCCTATCTCGGATTCTCCACCTGCTCAAACGCGAAGGTGCCTCCTGCTAATGCTCACAAGACATCACGGCGCAGTGGCAGCGCGCTAAGCTTAGGGTTCTTGCAAGGCTCAGAGGAGAAGGCAGCGGTGCATGCGCAGAGTACAAGTCTTGAACGCGCGGTCACTTTATCGATAAAGCGTGCGCTTTGAAAAATGGGGGGACAAGCGCGGCGCGTATCTGCTAGTTTGTAGTGACTTCGGCTGTCCGTGCGCCTGGGGAATACTACATACGCGGGGGTCGCGCGCTTTATTTTGGCGGTAATCTGCGCGCGGTATCTTGAAAGCGATCCGCAGATGGCTAATACCTTTGTACGCGCTGTGTTTTTTCTGCTCAGTTTCCATTGAAGCGATAGACAGTACGAAGATCACTGCTTGCTGCTGCTGGTGCCGCACTTTCATACGCCAGCGTTTTGACGGTTAGTGTCAGAGGTCATCGAGTGTGCTGTGTTCATGTTTGCTTGGGCGCGCTGACAACATGCTTGATAATTCAGTTAGTAAGCAAATGTTTCCAAGTTTATACGGCCGATAAAACTACTATCCTTACTTCATATAGCTGTCTACTAATTTTCTATTGCAATCGATGCTTAGCCGTTCGGGCGACACTGCGCCTCTTTCTTTTTTTCTTCTTTTTACGTTTAGTGCGAGTATAAGCGCTGCTGCGCATGGCGGCTATTGATTCTGATTGCGAGTGAATCCGGTTTAGCCTCACTTCGGTTACTGAGTAAATTATTTTTATTTATGACCGCTGCAGGCATGTGGGGATGTTTCCATCCTTAATAAATGTTGTAAATTATTAGAACAGTTTTTGGTTGGTTTTTTTTTCGTGAGTCGTTGGCATTGCCTACTGGAAACAGTAGCAATACTCAGACACACAACATTCATGTGCATTTCACACGCCGCTGGTAAAAGACTGCTGAGCCTGAAGGGGCCACTGAAGGCTGCAGATTTTTCTTTTTCAGGGTAAAAAAAGCAGGCAAAGCAATTTGAAGAGAGGTGACCATTCTTATTTTGGGGATTTTACGTGCCAAAACCAGTTCTGATTATGAGACGCCGTAGTGGAGGGCTCCAGATTAATTTTGTTCACCTGGAGTTGTTTAACGCGCAGTAAAACGCAAGCACACGGGCGTTTTTGCATTTTGCCTCCATCGAAATATGGCCGCCGCGGCGGGGATTTGATCCCGCGATCTCGTGTTCAGCAGCGCAATGCCTTAGCTGACTGAGCCACCGCGGCGGGTGAGAAGTGAACATCATCATCAGCCTATATTTTATGTCCACTGCAGGACGAAGGCCTATCCCTGCGATCTCCAATTATCCCTGTATTCCAAGCGTATTCCAACTTGCAGGCGCAAGTAGGAATACGCTAGCACAAGGCAGGGGTAATTGGAGGGGAACATAGAACAACGTATTGATTCTCCAGGCATGACCTATCCTTACAATTAGAAATAATTGTTACTTGGCTAAATCATTCTCTTTAAAAAATGTAACAAACTTATTCCTGTGTATATATTTAAATATATTGCTACACACGTGTGGTATTTGGTTGTTTGAACGAGGCGCGCGGGCGCCTAGACGAAGAGGACGAACTGCTCTGGGCTCTCGAGCTATCGGCTGATCTGGCCAGCGCTGCAGCTATCTTTTGTAAATATACTTGTAAATAGTCTCCTGTACTTAATTCTTCGTTCGCGTAACATTTTTGGTGGAGCGTGCCGTTCCCCGTCCTCACCACGGAGCTCCGCAGCGGCCGCACCGTCCAGCTTTCCGCCATGGCTCCCGGCGACAACTCGTCCGCTGCTACTACTGCAACTCCAACCACCACGTACGTCACGGTTGCCACTCCCCGCGATCCTGGCATATTCTCCGGCCAAGATAATGTTGACGTTGATGACTGGCTACGCATGTATGAGCTTGTTAGCCGCAACAACCACTGGGACCCTACCATAATGCTAGCTAATGTCCTCTTCTACTTGGGCGGAACACCTCGTGTCTGGTTCCGGACACACGAGGAGGAGATCTCTAGCTGGGACGCTTTCAAGGAGAAGCTCCGCGACCTCTTTGGAAATCCGACCGGTCGGCAGCAGGCTGCAAGAAAAGAGCTTGCTACACGAGTACAGTCTTCCACTGAATCGTATGTCTCGTACATACAAGACGTGCTAGCTCTTTGCCGGAAAGTCGACGAGAACATGGTCGAAGTTGACAAGGTTGGCCACGTTCTCAAGGGGATCGCGGACGACGCGTTCAACTTGTTGATCTTCAACAATGTGTCTACTATCGACGTCATTGTCAAGGAATGCCGCCGCTTTGAGCTCGCCAAAAGCCGCCGCGTCATTCCGCAGTTCTCCCGGCTTCCTAACACGGCTGCGACGTCGTCCTGCGTCGCCCTTACCGCTTCACCCCCCTCCAATGAGACCGTCACGCGTATTGTTCGCCGCGAGCTCGAGGCTGCCAGTCCTGCCACGTTCCTTCCGCGCCCACTTGACCCCACCATTGACCAACCAGCCCCAGCGATCTCCCTCATTCAGGAGGTTGTGCGGCAAGAGTTTGCCAACCTCGGTTTTCCTGCTGCCTGCTCCATCTCCTGAGCTTACGCCCGACTGGTGCCGACAGCTGCGCCTCGCAGCGATCTGTATTCCCGTCCCAGATACCGCAACCCTACAGAGTGGAGAACTCCGGACGACAAGCCCATTTGCTTTCGTTGCCACCGCATTGGCCACGTCGCTCGCCACTGCCGCACCTCCTGGACATCGCCGTATTCGAGCTACTTTTCCCCGTCTCCTCGCCCATGTGCCGACCCTCGCCCCTACTCCCCTCGCCGTATGCCTTCTAGCTCTCACGTATCCGTCTATGACAGTCGTCCCACTCGCTCGCCGTCACCTCAGCGCCGTCAATCCCCGTCGCCCCAGCCACGCCGCTATTCGTCGCCGACCAATTATGGACCCTCCCGGACGGAAAACTAGGCCATGCAGCTCTTGGAGGCAGTGCTGCATCACGTTCGTCCTGTCCAAATCCTCCGTTGACGCTCCTCACGAACACGAACCTAATTGAAGTAGATGTAGATGGTGTCCCGATGACGGCATTGATTGATACTGGAGCCCAAGTGTCCATAATGAGCGCTAACCTATGTCGTCGCCTCAAAAAAGTTCTTACGCCTGCCGTCACTCGAGCCGTACGCGTCGCCAATGGCGCCACTGTTGTTGTGGTATGTGCACTGCTCGCGTAGGAATTGCTGGCCGCCAAGTTCCCGTCCTGTTCTCCGTGCTGACCAGTTGCCCTCATGATCTAATCTTCGGGCTCGACTTTCTGACGACGCATTCTGCCCTCATCGACTGTTCCACCGGTACGCTGTGCCTCGAGCTTCCTCTTGTTTCCGACGTTCGCCCCGAACAACCGCACACCCTATGCACTACAGCGTTTGTTCGGTTACCTCCGAAAGCCCTAACCTTCGTCGAATTGGCCTCAACGGCAACCGTGCCTGATGGCGACTATGTCGTCGCCCCTATTCGTGATGTCCTCCTGGCGCGCGACATCTCTGTGCCACACTCCGTCGTTACCCTTGCCGCTAATCGGATGTCTCCCCGTTGTCAATTTTGGCTTGACGAAGCAAGTGTTACCTGAAGGCATAGCGGTGGCCACGCTCCGGTCAGTGACAGACGACCACGTCACCGCTTTTGCAGCCGACGCGTCTCCAGTTCCTCCTGATTGCCCGCAGGATGCCTTGAAGCTCGACGGCCCATTACGTCCCATGGTCGCTCCGGACCTCGCCCCTGGCCAAGCAGCCGCCCTATATCGCCTTTTGCTTTCCTATCGCGACATATTTGACACTGACAATCGCCCACTTGGTCAGACGTCCCTTGTTAAGCATCGGATAAACAGTGGTGATGCTGTTCCCATTCATCGCCGACCATATCGCGTGTCCACGGCAGAGCGGCAAGTTATTCAGTTGGAAGTCAACAAGATGCTCGCCAAAGGCATTGTCGAGCTCACGTCGAGCCCTTGGGCGTCGGCGGTGGTGCTCGTCAAAAAGAAAGATGGCACGTGGCGTTTCTGTGTTGATTACCGCCACCTAAACCGAATCACTAAAAAGGACGTTTACCCGTTACCACGAATTGACGACGCTCTTGATTGTCTTCACGGTGCCAAATACTTTTCGTCTATTGACCTTCGATCTGGTTATTGGCAGATTTCCGTCGGTGAGCAAGACCAAGAAAAGACCGCTTTCGTCACTCCAGATGGCCTCTACCAATTTAAGGTTATGCCGTTTGGTTTATGCAATGCCCCCGCCACGTTCGAACGGATGATGGACTCTCTGCTTCAAGGTTTCAAATGGTCAACTTGCCTTTGTTACCTCGACGACGTCCTTGTGTTTTCTCCTACGTTTGAGACGCACCTTGAGCGCGTCGCAGCTATCCTTGACGTCTTCCGCAAGGCTGGGCTCCAATTAAACTCATCGAAGTGCCACTTCGGGCGCCGACAGATTACAGTGCTCGGCCATCTCGTCGATGCTTCCGGAGTACAACCCGACCCGGAGGAGGTTCGAGCAGTAACAGCTTTTCCTGTAGCTCAGTCTGTCAAAGACGTCCGGAGTTTTGTGGGGCTCTGCTCTTATTTTATTTATTAATACTGTGAGCCTTGACAGGCTCTTACAGGAGTGGGAACAAAAAATAAAAAGTACAGATTGCAAAGAATACATAAAAAGTAAAAAAAAAACTTAAGCAGTACAGACTAACAGGAAAGGGTACACATTAGACACTAAGTTTGGAATAAGGACTGCAAGCGGCTAACGCAGTAAAAGCATACACTAAAAGGAACTGCCATCAGCATACAGATGAAAAGCATACACTTCCTGAGCAGCGCTTTTTTTTTCTACAACGGCGCAACTTGTTGATTAAGAAATTTTTCAATCTTGACAGAAAAAGCGTTAATAGATTCTGAGGACACAATGTCGCGTGGCAGTTTATTCCATAATTCTATGACTGACGGAAAGAAGGAATACTTGAATGTAATACAGCGGGAGATAAATGGCCTGATACTCTTGTCGTGGTTTGTTCTGGCTGAGCGCTGGTATGGTGGTTTTAGGTACTCTTGTTTCCTTATATTAATGTTGTCATGATAAAGTAGGTAAAGAAACTTTAAAGCAGCAACGCGTCGGTGAATCGCCAAAGTTTGAATGTTTGCCCTGTTGCGTAGTGAGGTTATGCTGACGTCACGTGAGTACTGCGAATACACAAACCGAAGAGCTTTATTTTGAATTCCCTCCAGTTGATTAAGAAGGTAGATTTGGTGCGGATTCCAGATAATACTGCCGTATTCAAGGATTGGCCTTACCAAGGGCATAACTTATAACTTGCTAGCCTAGCTTTGGAAGGTGCCAGTGCAAGTTTCCTGCGAAGGTATCCCAGCTGTCTATATGCTTTTGTGCATGTCTGTTTAATGTGAACATCCCATTTTAATGTGTTTGTGATGGTAACACCCAAGTATTTAACTGTATCAGCTTCTGTTACATGTAAGCCCATTAGATGATACGCAAATTTTAACGGTGCCTTTTTTCGAGTTATACACACAGATGAAGTTGTTGCTACGTTAATTTCCATACCCCATTCTTGACACCATCTGGCAATGTTTGTTAAGGAGGAATTAAGTCGTATTTCAGACGGTTTGTGAAAGATTTCGCAGCAATCGCTCGACCACTCACTGAACTTCTGAAGAAAGACATGCCTTTTACGTGGGGTTGCCCTCAGGCTGCCGCATTTTCACGCCTTATCACGATTTTGACCAATCCACCGATATTGGCCCACTTTGACCCGTCCGCACCTACAGAGGTCCGAACCGATGCCAGTGGTTATGGGATCGGCGCAGTCTTAGCGCAACGACAACACGGACACGACCGCGTTATAGCCTACGCTAGCCGGCTCCTCACAACTGCAGAGCGCAACTATTCGATTACCGAGCGCGAATGTCTTGCACTCGTCTGGGCTGTTTCAAAGTTCCGCCCATATTTATATGGCAAGCCCTCCTCAGTATTCACAGACCATCATGCGCTGTGTTGGCTTTCGTCGCTCAAGGATCCTACTGGTAGGCTCGGTCGTTGGGCTCTCCGACTATAAGAATATCCCTACGCAGTGACGTACCAGTCGGGACGCCAACACCAGGACGCAGATTGCCTCTCTCGCTACCCAGTCCAAGACCCGACCTCTACGTCTGATACTGACACCGACGCCTGCGTTCTCTCTGTTTTTCCACTAGTCCATGTCGCCGACGAGCAGCGCCGTGACCCGTCCTTGCGTGTCATCATTGACCGCCTGGAATCGTCACTTGCCGACAGCTCCCTTCGCTTATTCACACTTCAAGATGGCGTACTCTACCGCCACAACGTTCACCCCGACGGCCCAGCATTACTCCTTGTGATCCCTAAACACACTCGCTCGGCTGTTCTCCACGAACTTCACGACCTCTCCCCACTGCCGGTCACCTCGGTGTGTCACGTACCTACGACCGGATCCGCCGACGCTTCTTTTGGCCAGGGCTTGCTCGCTCCGTTCGAAGATACGTAGCTGCGTGTGAGAAATGCCAGCGACGCAAGACACCGTCGACGCTCCCTGCTGGGTACCTTCAACCAATTGACATTCCCGCGGAGCCATTCTTTCGGGTTGGTTTAGATTTACTTGGTCCTTTTCCTCTTTCTACCTCTGGGAACAGGTGGATCGCTGTGGCCACAGATTACGCCACGCGCTACGCCATCACCCGAGCGCTCCCTACAAGCTGCGCCACAGATGTTGCCGATTTTCTTCTACGCGACATGATTTTATTACATGGAGCTCCGCGACAACTTCATCTACCACTAACAAGCCATTACCATCGTCTTGGCGCGAACTAATACTGTCATGGCGCTCTTTGGCCATACCTGGCCCTTGCGCCACTAAACTCCAACGATCATCATCATCCGCGACAACTTCTCACAGACCGTGGCCGGACATTCTTGTCAAAAGTTATCGCGGACATCCTGCAGTCCTGTGCCACGAGGCACAAGCTATCCACGTCATACCATCCGCAAACGAATGGCCTCACGGAGCGTCTTAATCGCACTCTCACAGACATGCTCGCGAAGTACGTGTCTTCCGACCACACTGACTGGGACCTCGCTCAGCGTTTGTCACCTTTGCGTATAATTCCTCGCGCCACGACACAGCCGGTTATTCGCCATTTTCCCTTCTGTTCGGCCGAGAACCAGCACTGCCCCTCGACACAAGCCTCCCTGTTCTCGCAGCACCCACCAGTGAATATGCACTTGACGCCGTCACCCGCGCTGCCCACGCAAGGGAAATTGCCCGTCGCCTCCTTCTGCACTCCCAAGAGAGTCAACGGCGTTTGTACGACCAGCGACACCGCGACGTGCACTTCCCGCCTGGTTCTTTGGTGCTTCTATGGTCTCCGTCGCGTTAGGTCGCCCTGTCCGAAAAACTGCTGTCTCGTTACACAGGCCCCTACCGAGTGATTCGTGCCGTGACTCCTGTCACCTACGAGATCGCCCCTGACGCCCCATCTGCTTCCCAGTCCAGTGATATCGTGCACGTTACACGACTGAAGCAGTATCACCCTCCCAGTGATGACATTTAGACGCTCCGGGACGTCGCTTCTGCCGCCGGGGGATTATGCTACACGCGTGTGGTATTTGATAGTTTGACCGAGGCGCGGGCGCCATCACTCGAGAAAAGAAGAGGAAGAACGAGCTGGTCTCGCGCTGTGGAGGGGCGGGGGGCTCGAGCCCCAGGGCCACCCCGTAGTCGGCGCCTATGCCGGTGGACCAGTAGGGTTACAGAATGGATACCAAGAGAAGGGAAGCGCAGTCGTCTTTCTCTCTCACTTGCAGTCTTTCCTGTATTCTCCTTTCTTCCTCTTATTTCCGACTTTGCAGGCAGCAAGGGTTAACCTGGTGTATTCTATCCAGCCTAAGATATTTATATTAGGTTATAGTAGCTACGTACAGCTGGCGTCTGCGTCTCCTTCGGGTCTCGTAGCGTCCCCTTGTTGGGCTCGGTGGTGGGCGGCTGGCGTAGCTGCCGAAAACAAAAAGTATTTATGGCTTTAAGTACCTTTCCCCGACTGCCTGATCGCCCTCTTTCGAAAAGAGGGCGTACCGATGAAGCTCATTTTTTTTGTCCAACGCAAAGAATCCTTCCCACGCTACCATGTTATACATAGCAAATGCGCCGAAAAGACAGTCAGAACCCTTTCACCTTTCACCGTTGCAAAAGTTCTCACAGACGTGCTGGGTCCCGGATACAAAATCACTAAAATGGCCAGCGGCGACCTACTGCTTGAAGTTCACGACAAACTACAGCATGAAAAGATTTCAAATCTCCTTGCTTTTTGTGGTGATGAAATCACGGTAACCCCTCATCGCTCAATGAACACATCAAGAGGTGTGGTATCCGATGATGACCTCATGAATCTGAGCGAAGAAGAACCAGTTGAAGGATGGAAGGAATAGGATGTTATCAAAGTACAAAGAATAATGATCAAACGTGACAACAAAGAAATTCGTACAAAACATCTCATTCTCACCTTTGCGACGAGTTTACTGCCAGACTCTCTCGAAACTGGTTACACAGAGACACGAGTAAGACTCTGCTTTCCAAATCCACGCAGATGTTTCAAATGTCAGAGATTTGGCCATGGCTCACAAAGCTGCCGCCGCCGGCTTACTTGCGCAAAATGTGGCAAACAAGAACACGCTTCCGACAACTGTACTGACACGCTCCACTGCGCAAACTGCGACGGTGAGATTGCCTGTTATTCCCGATCATGCCCTACGTGGAAGAAGTAAAAAGACATCATTACCTTGAAAGTGAAAGAGAACATCTCATTTCAAGAAGCGCGGAAACGTGTTTCCTTCCTACATACCGCAGGGTATGCTGGTGCAGCGCGAAAGGGGGCAACGCTGCAGCAGACTCTGGCATCAGCCCGGCCCACAAAGACTGTGGCCGCAGCTGTGCCACCAGCCCCCCAGGCGACAGAAGCCAGCCACTGCTGCGCCGTCTTTGAAGGAGGGCCCATCGACCTCTGGGTTGGTGGCCTCCAAGGCTCTGCTTTTCGAGGCAAGGCCTACCCCGAAACTACCCCGCTCGAGTGAGCGGAAGTCCAGTGGCTCCCAGGAGTCGATGGACACAACTCCAAGCCAGACGGTGCAGTCAGCGCCTCGGGAGCGGCGCGATTCTCGCGGACGCTCCAAGACAAACAAACCACGGATTACGGGGCCTGGAAAGGCTTCGTAAGCCAACTTGAACCCTCTTGACACACAGCCCAAAAACACAATCAATATGGATACACAAATATTACACTGGAGTGTGAGAGGTCTTATGCACAACCTCGATGGCATTAAAGAACTTCTACACAAATACAATCCAAAGTGCTGTGTGTAGAGGAGACACACCTAAAACCAACACAAAGTAACTTCCTCAGCAAATACACCATTTTCCGAAAAGATCGAGATGAAGCACGCGCCTCTTCAGGTGGCGTCGCCATTATAGTGAACAAAGATGTTGCTTGTCAGCAGTTACTTCTCCGAACTCCTCTTGAGGCACTCGCAGTCCGAGCGGTGCTCTTTCAGAAGTTTGTCACTATAAGTTCCCTTTACATCCCTCCGAATTACCCACTTTCCAGATCAGAGTTTTTAAGCTTCATCGCTGAACTTCTCCAACCATATATCGTTGTTGGAGATCTAAATGCCCATTGCAGCCTGTGGGGTGATTCTCGTTGTGACGCGAGAGGACGCTTAATTGAAAACTTTCTTTTCTCCACAGATGCGTGCTTGCTAAATAAAAAAGAGCCCACATTTTACAGCGTGGCACGCAATACATACTCATCTATAGATTTAAGCATAGCATCAAGTACACTCATGCCATATCTGGAGTGGGACGTCATTAAAAACCTATACGGGAGTGACCACTTCCCGATCGTTTTAACATTAAGAAAAAGTGAAGAAAACTCTCCTCATGTTCCCCAGTGGAAGATTGATTCTGCCGACTGGAAGCAATACAGAGAGCTCACCCACCTAACATAGGCCCCGCAGGGGCGTCTGCGTCAGCAGGCGTTTGGTGTGTTGCGACACCACGGACCCGAGCACATGAGGGTTGGCCCCTCCCGCGTGTAGCCGTGCGCGGCTTAGCCGTGTCCGGGGAAAATAGGATCCTGGAGGTTGAGCCGATGCCAGGTGTTTGGACCTTTACGGCCCCTCGGTGGAGGCAACACACCTCTTTGGCCTCCACTTCACGTAGACGGCACCCCCGGACTGACCCACCCGGGGGAAAACGGTAGTTGCCTTTTCCTGTCTCTCTCTCTCCAATCTTCGCCTATCCCTCTCACCATCAATCTTTCCTGTCTTCTTCTCTCTTCCATTTACTTCCAACATTCCTGGCAGCAAGGGTTAACCTTGTGTGTTATGATCTACCTTGATTATAACATATGCGGTTATAGTAACAATGTACAGTTGGCATGGCAGTGCTTGCTTCATAACAATCTCTGCCGTGTCCCCTCGTTGGGCTCGGTGGTGGGTGACTGGCATTGATACCGAACAAACAACTCATTCCATGGGACCCTCGAAACCCTTCTCACCTGATCGTCCCCCGAAAAGGGGGCGCACCGACGCAACCTTTGAATTCTTTTGAAGAAACAAGACACATTCCCTAAGTATCATGTGATTCACTGTGAAAACACTGATAAAAAAGCAACAAACATTTCACCCTTCTTGGTGTCAAAATGTCTCACGGAGGTAATTGGAAGTGGCTACAAAGCCACCAAGATGGCAAGTGGGGACCTTCTGATTGAAGTAAAAGACAAGATGCAGTGCGAGAAACTAAGAAACCTGGTAGCATTTGGCGATAAAACCATATCTGTTAGTCCACACCGAACAATGAACACCGTCAAGCATGTGGTTTCAGACGACGACCTCATGGATTTGACTGATGAAGAACTCCTGAATGGATGGAAAGAAGAAAATGTTATAAATGTACAACGCATAAAAATCAGGCGCGATAACAAAGAACTACCAACCAAACACATAGTACTTACTTTTGGCTCTAGCACACTCCCGGATGCAATAGAAACAGGCTACCTCAAACTGCGTGTTAGACCCTACATTCCAAATCCACGACGCTGCTACAAGTGTCAGAGGTTTGGTCATGCCTCTCAAAGCTGCCGAGGACGACTAACTTGTGCGAAATGTGCCACAAAAGATCACTCTGCTGATGACTGTACTGCTGAGGCCCATTGCGCGAACTGCGATGGCAGCCACCCTGCATATTCCAGATCTTGCGTAGCCTGGAAGAAAGAAAAGGAGATCATTACTATCAAAGTCAAAGAAAATATCAGTTTCCGGGAAGCACGACAGCGTCTTTCACCTGCATTTTCGATGAAAACTTCTTTTGCCGAAGTGGTGCAACAGGGGGCAGCACCACGACGGACCCCGGCGGTCGCCCAAGGCACGCGCAGCGTATTGAGGCGACTTCCACCTGCCCCCATGGTGGGAGCAGCTGAGGCTGCCCTGCCTCCCTCGAAATCGGCCGCACCAGAGGCCTCTACTAGCGCTGGCAGCAGCCATCGCAGCTCAGAGGCTAAGGAGGTTCCATCGGCCTCCGGGCTGGTGAGGCCACAGCCTTCGTCCCTCGAGGCGAAGGCTACACGACGTACACATCGCTCGTTAGAGCGAGTGTCCAGCGCTTCACAAGAGGCTATGGACACTACCCCAAGCAAGGTGGTGCAACCAGCACCTAAAGAGCGGCCAAACTCTTTGGACCGCTCTAGAAAAGACAAAACCAAAATTACAGGGCCGCAAACGGCTCTGTAATCTAAGGCAACACTTCCTTTTTTACACACAGCACCAATTTACTTTCATTATGGATACACAAATCATTCAATGGAACGTCAGAGGCCTTATTAGGAACCTCGACGATGTCCAAGAACTTCTTTACCAACACAATCCAAAAGTGCTGTGTGTACAGGAAACGCACTTAAAATCGAAACATACAAATTTTCTCCGACAGTATGTTACGTTTCGTAAAGATAGAGATGATGCTCTCGCATCATCAGGCGGTGTTGCCATTGTAATTCACAAAAGCATAGCATGTCAACGTTTGCAGCTACAAACGCCCCTTGAAGCAGTGGCAATTCGACTTGTCCTTCTGAACAAACTCATCACCATTTGCTCGCTTTACATACCCCCACATTACCACTTACACAAACATGAATTTCAGTCCTTTATAGACGAATTGCCAGAACCTTATCTTGTTCTTGGCGATTTCAATGCACACAGCAGTCTGTGGGGCGACTCTCGTATCGATGCGCGAGGCCGTCTTGTTGAACAATTTCTTTTTTCCTCTGGTGCGTGTCTCCTGAATAAGAAGGAACCTACATTTTACTGTATCGCAAATAGAACCTTTTCTTCTATTGATCGTAGCATAGCTTCCCCGTCTCTATTTTCAGAACTTGAATGGGAAGTTATAAAAAACCCTTATGGGAGCGACCATTTCCCAGTACTGCTGAGAGCAACAAGACAATACGAGTCTCCACCACATGCCCCCCCCGGTGGAAGGTCGATGCAGCGGTCTGGGATAAATTCCAAACTCTTACCAGTAAACTCTCGTGGGCAGACATTTCATCGCTCGGAATTGATGGTGCCGTCGAGTATTTTACTAAATTCATAATTGATGCAGCCTCTAAGTGTATTCCCCAAACAAGTGGACTTCCCTAGCAAACGTCGTGTTCCGTGGTGGAATGAACAATGTCGGAATGCACGTAGGCAGCAGAACAAAGCATGGAGGCAGCTTCGCGATTATCCTACTGCTGAAAACCTTGTAAATTTCAAGAAAATCAAAACCCAAGGTAGGAGAACACGCAGACAAGCCAGGAGAGACAGCTGGAAAACATTTTTATCAAGTATCAACTC
>NW_023606160.1:0-40001 GCF_013339745.2 Dermacentor silvarum
CGCGAAAAACTGTGGTGTAATAATGTCGATTTTCTCGCTTCTTTAATATTGATGGCGCTGCTGCGCGCGTTTCGTGAAACGTAAAGAAAAGGTTCCGAGTAAAAGTTGCGCTGCAATAATAATATAGCAACAGTATATGAGAGGTCTAAGTAGAGACGTGCTCTTAATATGTTTGTTTATATTTGCATCGTCATCATTGCAAGAGGCTTTAACCACGGTCGTTATTACGTGTCGAGTTTTTCATCACCGGCTCAGGCCCGGACACTGAAGCCTCAATGAGCAGCAGGTGGCTGGCGTTCGAAAGAACACAATCTCTATATTCCATGCAGCTGAAATTTTACATTTGCCTTACGGCATCAAAAATTCGTAATGCGTTACTTCGAAGCCCTGTTCGCAGAAAGTACAACCAAAGCGGTAATGTAGTCCACGAATTCGGTGGAGCAAGTGTGGTGGCCTCTTCGGATGAACATGGTGCAGATGACGGAGCGTTTGTAAGACGAGGAATTTCCGCAGAAGATGGTGCACGTATGCCTCCGCATTGACGCTGGATATAACGAAAAACTTATCTCCGTACCTCTTCATTCCGTGATAGACGGTCTAGCAAGTAGGCTACATGAATGCGGTTAGCAGCATGTGATAAGAGGAGCAGCGTAGTGCTGAGCTGGGCGCTAACGGTAATGCCAACGTCGAGCAGCCTCGCACCACCGGACTGTGTCGTGGATTTCGCTGCCACGTACGAAGGAAGACAAACAGTCCGTTATCAACAAGCTCGAAAAACAAAATAACTATTCCAAATAAACAGACCTCAAAGAAAGGTACTTTGCCCAATGGTCATGACACAGAGATATATTGCACCGAAAACACAATTCCGCCAAACTTCAGGAGAAACACGCGTCTGTGCTTAAGCGACTGTGTGTATATGATATACGAGATTGCTGTAGCTATTTCTGCGTCACATATATAGCTTGAGCATGGGTAGAGATTATGTGTACACACAAAGATGAAGCGTATAGTGCGTTTCTGTCTGCGCGCATGTGTCTTCATGTGCGTATTATGTCAGAGTTCTTCCGTGTCGAAAGTATTGCTTCGCAGTACCATGTTCCATCACACATCTCTCTTCAGCATGGTTGACTTGCGTACTCAGACAATGATGGATTGAATTTTGTGCTCGTAGATATTATCTGTTCTCGTAAAAATTGTAGTTCGCTGTCTTCCGTGTAAAAAAAAAATAATGGGGGCAGCTTCTCACTAGTGGTGCAAATTCTGAGCAAACAGCGAGCAGCCATGGCCAGTGGAGTCCTGGAATGAGAACACCACCCAATCGTCCTCAAGATCAACGACCTTGATGGTCCAAGTAAATGTTTTCTCTCTCTCTCTCTTGTGGCCTTTTCCTAGCTTTAACTTGGCTTTTCAATAGCTTTAACTTTGTTATCTCTTAGCTTTAACTTGGTTCTCTGTCAGCTTTAACTTGGCCTTTTCATTAGCTTTAACTTGGCCTTTCTATTAGCTTGGCTTTTCTAGGCTTTAGATGGCGGTGCTGGTGAAACTCTGGATCGGTGCGAAGTCATCGGGGTCGCTCTCGAGTGGCAGCGTGGCGCTTTACGCGCTGCTGCTCCTCTACTTCGGGCGTGACGATCTTCTTCGGACGACCCATGTGCTCGGCGCAAACTCACGAGGCAAAGTGTGTCTCCGTGCCTCGGTGACGCGGACGTATATACTCTGGAGTGACATCATTGCCTATCTTCGTCCCCACGCTGCTGTGGGGAGAAGCTAGGCAGAGCTACGGCGGAGGAGCGAGCGGCGCTGCTGCGGAGGTTAGGCAAGACGCTTGGTTTCAGCTTCCCTAGCTCTCGCTTCAGTCTTTCGGAAGCGACGAGTGTCCGGGGGTGGTATTCTGTAAGCGTCTACCTAGAGGACTGTCCATTTCGGCGGCCGCCGATTCACTGCTGCTTGACGGGCTGGCACCTTCCTGCACATCAAGGAGCAGCGAATCAGCGGCTGCCGAAATGGACAGCCCACCAGGTAGACTCTTACAGAATACCGCCCCAGTTCTCTGGTCTAAACCTGCCGAACCGCCGCCAGAGGCATCGGCTGCAGTCACGGACACCGGGCGCGTTCGGCGCGAACGCGGGGAAACGTGGTCGGCGTGGGCAGCAGTTCTACGCTTCCCACTACCACCTGCCTCACTCCTACTCTCCACCTCGCATTCGCTAGGCTGCGCCATGCTATTTTATTATTGCGATAGCAATTATATGGACACTCCAAAGCAGATTTCTGCCGTCGGCGTCGCCGTCGCCGTCGCCGTTGCCGTCGCCGTTGCCGTCGCCGTTGCCGTCGCCGTCGCCGTCGCCGTGAGGTTCCGTATGACGTCAATGGAGATGAAATCGTCGCCGCGCGGTGGTAAGTGGTTCTTGAGGGAAAGGGAAAGGTTGGCGCTATCTTCTGCAGCCCTTGAGGGAGCACGGCTCAGCGCCACCCGAACGCTGTATGTGCGAGTGAAAGGGGGCGAGGGACGCGCGCTTTCACGGGGAGTGAACGCACGGCGGAGAACAAACGCGCGTTCTGTGCCGTGCTCCCTTAAGGGCTGCAGAAGTAGGCGTCTCTTTCCTCATTTACAATCACCATGTAGAGCAAACGCGCCTTCTTCTGACGCACGAAAGGCCGTGGGAGGGGGGGGGGGGAGGGAGGGAACGTTTAGCTGCGGCACCAAGTACCTATTTATATCAGATAAGTGGTTCTTGAGGGAAAGGGAAAGGTTGGCGCTATCTTCTGCAGCCCTTGAGGGAGCACGGCTCAGCGCCAAATTTATATCAGAGGCTCCGGCAACAGTCACCAACGCCGCACGCGTTTTGTGCGAACGTGGGCAAAACGCCGACGGCGTCGACAACAGTTCTGCGTGTTGCCGGTGCTGCTGCATGTCCAAGTTTATACAGCTGATAAAGCTACTATCATTACTCCGTATAGCTCTCTACAAATTTGCTATCGCAATTGATGCTTCGCCTTTCAGGTGAAACTGCGACAACTTTTTTATACTCTGCTTTCACTCTCCTCAGCTCTCCCCCCCCCCCCCCCCCCCCCATCAGCTCGGCGAAGTAGTAGTATGTGAGGAGGTGGCGCCCCGTTGCTTGGCGACGCCTGTGACTTCATCGCCAGGCGGAGGAGTTTTCTGAGTACACCACCGGACTACCACCAGCTTCGCTGTTAAAAGTACAAACCATATTTAGCGCTGCTCTTTAACTTATTTCCTGCCTGTAAATCAGGCTTCTTAGCACTATTTGTTATTTTGTGGCGAAGCACATTAGAAAACAAAGGCGGCGTTGAGATTTCAGTTTCTCGTTACAACGTCAACATACCCTTCAGAACCACGGCATATTTTCAACTTTTATTTTCTAGCGCATCGTTGACGGAATGTTTTCGTCATTTCATGCAGTCAACCATCCATAATGAGCAGTACCTTTCTGCTAACGGTGTAGCGTCGATTAGTCTTGTCTAGTCTATTCTAGTCTAGTCTAGTCTAGTCTAGTCTAGTCTAGTCTAGTGAGTGAGTGAGTGAGTGAGTGAGTGAGTGAGTGAGTGAGTGAGTGAGTGAGTGAGTGAGTGAGTTACTTGGCTAGTCATTCAGTCAGTAAGTTAGTTGGTTAGTTAGTTGGTTATTTAGTTAGTTAGTTAGTTAGTTAGTTAGTTAGTTAGTTAGTTAGTTAGTTAGTTAGTTAGTTAGTTAGTTAGTTAGTTAGTTAGTTAGTTAGTTAGTTAGTTAGTTAGTTAGTTAGTTAGTTAGTTAGTTCTGTAGCTCTCATTTACAGACGATAAAAAATGACACCCTTCTAAGGAGATGTTTTTCTGCCATTAGCAAATTGAGGAATATTCCGTCAGTCCCTGAGGCGTTCTGCTGCTCAAGACGCGGTCGGGGTATTAGGTGCATGGCAAAGATCTTCAGCTGGTCAAAATCAATCCGGAGCTCTCCACTGCGGCATCTCTCATAGCCACCGTGTTACTTTATGCATAGAAACACGTAATCAAAATGATGCATAAAGAAAATGCTTCAAGTGAGGTCACAAGTAACCCGGTATTAGCAATCACCGTAATGCAGTTAACCATACCAGTGCGCCGTAGAACGAGTGTACATTGTTACGCAGTTCTTCGCACTTCTTGCGCCAGTGAAAACGATTAGCGTAAGCCGAGGTGTGGTGACGCTATGCCGACAATGTCGCAGCGTTTCACGAGTACGTCAGAAGCACCTGATGACAGGTATTTGACGACGAGCGCAAATAACCTATCGTACGAATCACCAACCTAAATGAAGTTTTAGATGTGGCGTGCATGTGTTGCACGGGATGAAATTGCGTAAACACAAGTAAACACATATCTACAACATGAACTTATATTCAAACGTTGTGACGCGAAAAGAGGCAGCGACTTCCGACGCTACTCGACGAGTGTCCAGTTCTTCTCTGGTCGAAACCTGCCGAGCTGCCGCCAGAGGCGCCGGCTTCAGTCATGGACACCGCGCGCGTTCGGCGCGGACGCGGGGAAACGCGGATGGCGTCTGCAACAGCTCTGCGCGTTGCCTCGTTGGTGCTGCTACAAAGTCATTAGTCAGAGGACGACGCGTTCGATGATGCAAACGTTTGTAGACGTTTGCGAGTATCACCTCTGCACCGCTTGACTCAGTTTGCGCCCGCTTTTTGATGTCGCATATCTTGTTGAATCTTGTTACAAATTGCATCCGCTTCATTTTCACAGCGTTCCTTTTCTTGCTGTCGCAACAACACAGATATCGCAAGTGGTGCCATAAAGATTGCGCTAGGTGATCGCCACAGCGACCACGGAGGATATGTAAGGAGGCTTTTGGCTTAACATTGACAATGCCGTTGAGAAAAGGAGGGGCACAATAGCGGATATGTGAAATTCTCTAAGTACTTCTCCACACATCTCGTTTGGCCCACACGTGATGGCGGACGTCGCCGTAGATGTGAAAATAAAGCAGGAGCGCACTAGCCTATAGTCGCTATCCTATCCACCATCTCCTCCTCAATACATTCTCTCTGTTTGCTAGGGGTGTGCGAACACTCGAAACTTTTGAATAACGAATCGAATAGTGTCCCATTCGATTCTGTCTTCGAATCGAATAGTGTCTTATTCGCAAATGAGAATATCTTTCGAATACTTTTTAATGTTTCAAAATGGCAACTGCACCCGAATAATAATAAAATTGGAGCAAGAGTATGGTAAATTTTCAACCACGCGGGCATAGTATAGACATAAAACGAGAACTTGCGTACTCGAGCAGGCTACGTTGCTTAAGTAGCCATATTTTACAGGCTATACAGCGATCATTCGCACTCTCTGAAGAGCTGTGTGCATGCAAAGAAACCATTAGTGTGCTCCTAATGCTGCATTTGTGCTTTTATTATACAACTCTTCATAACGTTTATGCAATGACAGAAACTTGCTAACGTTAATATACAGGGATGTGATGATCGTTCTATAATAATTGTGATAACGACTATTCATTATTCGAAAATCATTCAAAAAGTATACGATATTCGATTCAATTCGCTTCTGGCATTATTCGATTCGTATTCAATTTGGTCTCAAAAATCACTATTCGCACACCTCTGCTGTTTGCAAGCCCTCGGCTCAATGGCGCCGTGAGTGGCAGGTCAGCCACCTTGTGCAGGGCAACGTAATACAGTCGACTACCATTGATTCGACCTCGGTTAATTCCAATTCTCGCAAAGAACGAACGCACTGAAACGTCCTGGTGAGCAAACATACTTGCTATGGAGAGAAAACTTGTTTATTTCGAATGCGATAGCATGTCACTGCGATTAATTCAACCCACACTGGCATCCCTACATGCGCCGTAGCGGTTACTAAAACCTTGAAAACAAGAAATTCAGCAGTCGGCGCTGCTGTCTTTGTCTCTTTCGATATTTTGTCAGCGCCGACGACATTGTTCAGGTTTATGGGTCATCTACCGACGACGACGCTATCGTGAACGTGACAATCAAAGGCTGAGGCAACGTTTAAACATGTCGCTGCTCTTCACCACATGTTCGTTTAGTCGCGCTTCAAGAACAAGAAGCAAAAAGACATACCGACTATTGGAAGCGATAAAAAAGATTCGAATTTTTTCATTTTGCGACCATTTGTTAATTGCACTTTTCGGGTAATTCGACCACATCTTGTAGTACTATAAGAGTTGATCTGGTTGAATCACCAGGAGTCGGCTGCAGTGTCAAAAAGCCTGCTTTTATTATTTCGAACGTCTGCTTCTGTGTTGCTTCAGTGGTCAAAAATTATGAATTACAATTTCGTTGCTAGTATATTGTACTTATTCTAATGAGCAGGGAGCAGAATGAACTTTTCTCTGCGTTAAACTTCGAGAACCGGACATCGTCATAAGTTAGTTAAGTATATTTTGATGCTTCAAAATATATGCTTAAGAGGGTCAGAACATTTGAGTAATTTTATCTATTTGCTGCACCCGGGGCTCACGCCCATAGCTAAAGACTGAAAACACGAACAATTTCCTGCTTTGTGCGAAGTATATTGCCCCCGTGTTTATGATGTCTAAAACAGGTTATATTTGTTGTTTTCGCTGCGTTATTATTCTTCTGAGTACCATTATTATTCCGTTATTCAATTATACCGTTATTATTCACAGCCTGAGTACCACTCAGGCTGTGACAGACGCACCCGCCGTATGAGAGATTATTCTTGCATTGTGATTCTTGTAGTACTTTATTGAAAGGCTGCACCAGTGTGAAAAGACAGGTCTGTCTTATCTGATCCTTATATTCACAGAGCTGAGTCTAGTAGATCCTGAAACTGTCATGACAGTGAAAATTCTAAATATTTATTAACCTTCGCTTATTGGTCCTGAGAACACAGATGCTGCTTGCCGCTCACGGTCACCGAGATATTGTTTTCGCTTTTCGAGCTCATATTCTTTCAATAAAATACTTTGTTTCTTTAACGTTCGCCGTTTTCTTTTTTTTTCTTTCGTGCTGTTGTCACAAGGTAAAAACATGCAAGCCATACTTCTTTTGCCCGCACACGCACTCAATATCTCTCCCTACACGCTGTGGTGGCTCAGTGGCTATGGTGTCGTGCTGGTGAGCACGATGGGGCGGGATCAAATCCCAGCCGTGGCAGCCGCATTTTAACTTTGGACGAAATGCAATAACACGCGCATACCGTGCATTGGATGCACATTAAAGGGATTCCAGGTAGTCTAAATAAATCCAGAGTCCTCCACTACAGCGTGCATCATAATCATATCGTAGTTCTCTCATTCTTCGTATTTTTCCCCCCGTTGAAGTTCTCGAATTGTCAAAGACCATGTGAAACAGGAAAATGTGCCCGATGTTGAGGGCAATTATTCCGCAGACAATTTCTTAAGAGATAGCAAGCCAATGTGAACTGTTTCTCGTTTTGCGTCGTTTTGTTATTGCGATCTTTATATTCCTTCTAATGCGGCCACGGCTTGCGTTGTAGTGCACGTTAAAGAAACCCAGGTGGTCAAAATTAATCCGGAGCCCTCCACTACGGCGTGCCTCATAATCAAAACTGGTTTTGGCACTTAAAACCCCAGAAAGAAGAAGAAGAAGTTTTTGAACTCTTATTTTTTAGCTGCTATTTTCAGATTGCAGGCTCTTCAGCAAAGTACTTTTGCATATTGCCAGCTCTAATATGACAATAAGGAGTGAGACGAAATACGCTGAATTACAAGGCTACAATTAACAGCAATTGCATGTCCTTGCTAGAACCGTATAACTTCTGCGCGCACCGTAGATGGAAAAGCGTTGTTTAAACACAACAACGTCCATTTGGAACTAACAACAGCGTTACAGATGGGTTTGCTTGGACGGAGCGGCAATCGATGCAGCCACGAAAATAGAAATCCAGGTCAATGCTTTTCTTCTCAAGCCTCTCCTCAAAAATTCCGGCTGGACTCTGCGATGAAGTGACTGTTTGCGTCAGCAGTTTCAGCAACAGCAGCTGTATAGCAGTTTTTAATTACCCAGCATCTGGCTAAAGCCACCATTCTGAAATTGATCTAAAATAGCCGCGGACCTTACGATAATAACTAGATTTCTTCTTCGTATGAATGTTCAAAGTCGTTGTTCCATTTCATTTGAAAATTACACTTTAACAAAACTCTTCAAAGGAGCATTCACAGCTGGTAACAGTGATACTAAGCACTTGTCACAACAGCCCTTACCACATCGCTTATTATTTAGTCGTCGTGTGGTTCTTTGAAACCTAACGTTCATGGGAGTACGGCAACTGAAACGTTCCATCTTGCATCACTTTGCCGCAATTGTGAGAGCGGCTAAATAATAATGTCCTGATTTGCAAATTACAAACAACGCTTTCTTCGTTTGACTCCTCTTTCACTACCCAGGTAGGTTAGTTTATGTCCGAAGGTTCCACGAGCCCAAATTAGGTTTAGCCTTTAGAAGTTTTTAGAAGTTTTAGAAGTTTTTTTTTTCCTTTTTTTCTCTTCTTTTTGTGCCAGTAGAGCACAGGCCTTATCAAGTTAAGGGGGGGGGGGGGGGGGGGGGGGGCTCGGTAAAATTGTTCTTGAAATGATTTGCTCTGGCCTGTTATTCTGCTCTGGGAACAACTCGAATTATTAACTGACAACATCACTGTGCTGTTGGTGATAAGTGATGCGCTTTCTGAGAAAAAGTATGCTTCAAAATATAATGCAAATAATTTCCAAGAGAACAGGAAATAGAGCCAGGAGGATTTCGTAGTTTGTGGCCTGACAATGAAGTTGATCACTAACGGAATAGAAAGCTGGCTCAGATGGAATATGAAAATAGATACATACACAAAAAAACGGCAGAGAGGATAACGAGATATATATACGCCGACTGTCTCCTCCGTACTGGGGAGGAAAAAAACGCAAGTAATAAACAAGCAAGAGAAAGAAAGGGACAAACACGGAACTATCGGAGACAATCTGTGTGGCCGCTGTCACGCAGAGTTTATCAATGTGTGACACAGTCACAGGCAAGACATGCGTCGCGCCCAGGGACATGTGTCACAGAGGGAGAGATAAACGTCACACAGTCATAATGTTTCACGCAGTCATAAGGATCTGGAATGTTAAAGTGATAACAGCGGTGCTGATGCAGGCTCGCACACACCCGCAGCCGGAAAGATCCCGTGGTCGTACGGATGTCGCTGCAGTGCCACATCCTACTATGGCCGCTAGTTCAACTCACAAGATATACGCAGAAGCACTTGTTACGACATACATATAAAACATTACTCAACATGACAAGCTGTCGTCGAAGAAAGAAAATAAAGGAAGTCGAGAGGGGAACACCTTTTTACTGCTCTCGCGCCGCGATGACCAACAAATGTGGGCGACGGCTTAGGCAGCAGTGCTCAACTCGTACAATTAGCTCGAACACTTTCTGTACACGCTTATGTACATGCGCGGAGTTTTTCTTTGTTCTGTCGTTTTTTTTTTCTAATTTTCTTTCCTAATATTTCTTTCTTTTCATTTTGCAACTGACAATTCAAGCGAGTTCTCTGATCATAGATTGTAGGAAGCCTCGGCCATTGTTAGGACTCCTATTAAAGTGTTGAGCGGACGACGACGAAGTGTGTCTTTTATAGAACGCTTGCACCCTTGTCTCGTTTTGTTTCTCTGCAAAATCTGGGAGCTGCCGCTCCCTTGTTGCGGCAATGGATGAAGAAGCCCTCGAGGACCTTCCTGGCGACCAACCATCACGTCGGGTCGCATCCAGGAAACGTGGAAACGCGTCAAGTGACACGGACAGCGAGGCAACCGAGTTGTACT
This sequence comes from Dermacentor silvarum, assembly GCF_013339745.2. Lineage (NCBI taxonomy): Eukaryota > Metazoa > Arthropoda > Arachnida > Ixodida > Ixodidae > Dermacentor > Dermacentor silvarum. Next base: position 9,827 of record NW_023606160.1, read on the forward strand.
CGTACTCGGACAGCGTCGACTCGTCGGACGACGATTTCACGCTTGTCATGAGCCGAACTACAAAAAGAAGACTGCTACGGAGGTCATCATCGGCAAGTGTCTCCACCGTGAAGACAACACCACAGCGCTGGCCGTACACTATGCTTTTCATGCCTGTGGACCCTGTGTCCAATCTGCGACTCCTAAACAGGCAAGTCCTTTCTGCGTTTCTTGAGGGAATCGCACCAAATGAGATCAAAGACGTGAGAATAAACGCACGGAAGAATGTACTCGCAGTAGACGTTCTACACCGTAGTGCGCTGCAAAGCCTGCGGCACGTAACGGAGATCGACAAAGTGAAAGTGCGATCCATGATTCCTACAGGCTGCAATAGCACTGTCGGCGTCATTTATGATGTCGATATTTCTATACCAACGGACGACTTGCCTATATTAATAAAGCCAACTACTGAAGGCACTCTTATCACGCACATCGCAAGACTTGGCAACACACGTTGCCTGAAGCTTGAGTTTGAGGGAGACAGCCTTCCCTCACACGTCAAAGTTGGCCACGTCCGCCATCCAGTCCGGCCCTACGTACCGAAGCCCCTGCAATGCTACAAATGCTGCAAGATGGGACACGTAAAAGGTGTCTGTAGGAACAATCTCGTGTGCCCACGGTGCGCTGAATCTCATTCGGAAGAAGCCTGCCGCGCAACTGTGTTAAAGTGCCCTAACTGCCATGGTAGCCATGAGGCCTCATCCAAGGATTGCCCGCGGGTGAGGAACGAGCGAGCGGTACTCAAACGTATGGTACGGGACCATTCTACACACAGAGAGGCTGCCGCTACTCTCAGGCGGCGACGACGACATCGCCACCGAAGAGCATCACGAAGAGTTGCATCTACCGATAGAGATACACCATCCTCCGGCAAAGCGGCTACCATACCAACGCCGACTTCCACAAAGACGGACACTGCGACAACGAAGAAAGGGGCAACACTCGCTCCTCCTGAAGAGTGGCCTACACTTCCACGAGCACAACCTGCCTCGAAGTCACATCAAATCGCGCCGCCCTCGATGACCTCACAAACCGCTGATACGACAACTGAGGATCGCCAAGTCATAGCGATGTTGAAGTCACTTATGGACGCCATGCGCATTCTACTGAGCAGCATGAAAACGCCGTCGGCGCAGAGCGCACTGCAGGTGCTGGACACCTTGAGTCCGGTACTTGCGGCTTCTAGGCTAAAACCACAGCCCGAGAGATGGCGTCGTTTCAAGAGGAGGTCAAGAATGCATTGTCTTTCAGTGGAACGCAAGAGGGCTTAAGTCACGCATGGCCGACTTTAGACAGTTTGTCTTTACGCACCAATTCCCCATCATCGTGATATGCGAGCCAAACTTGTCAGCTCCCATCAGACTGTCCGGGTATGAGTGCTTTATGTCCTCTACCCACGGAGAGTGCAGCAAGATTGTTGTGTTCATACGCCGTGACTTGACTTATGTGCATCACCCAGTGCCTCCTGACGAAGTGAATCAATATGTTTGCTTGACAGTGAAGAAGAAAAAGCTCACGTTTACAATTCTTGGTGCCTACTTATCTCCAACAAGTCGCCTGGATTGTGAGCGCTTACAGGCAATTTTGACATCGACTCCACAAGCCGTGGGTGATCACTGGCGACTTTAATGCCCACCATTACCTATGGGGAAGCTCCAAAGTGAACTCTAGAGGCAGAACATTGGTGTCCTTTGCCTCTGAACGCGAACTTTGCCTGTCAAATGATGGAAGCCCCACTTATCTGCGTGGATCAGTGTATAGTAGCTGCTTGGACCTTACCTTCGTTTCACGTTCTTTTTCGAGAAGAGTGCACTGGTTTTCGGATTTAGAAACGCGAGGTAGTGACCACATCCCAACTTATTTGAAGATTGACGGTCTGACTAGCTCCAAGTCCCCCAGAGTCGTCCAGTTCACCGATTGGCCTAAATACAAAATAATCATGGAAGACTGCTGTCGTGACGGTACCTCCTGCAACCTAGAGGGCGCGATAAAGGATGCCATACAAACAACCACGCATTCACCTTTGAAGAGTTCTGCCCGCACCAATTTCGACATCGAACTCGAGAAACTTCGAGCAATTCGCCGTCGTGCGGAACGAAGATATAGACGCACGAAGTCCACTCATGACTTGAGATTGGCTAGACGAACACAAAAGAAAATGCAGCGTCATATGAACAAGCTGGCTTCCCGACAATGGGTATCTTTTTGCGAGTCCCTGGATCCGCGAAAACCTTTATCGCTTATATGGAGGACTGTTCGTGGCCTTCGCACAACCTTTGGTCAGCGCCACCCGTTTAAATCTCTGGCACTACATCTACAATGTAGGGAGATTGACGTCGCTGAATCTTTCTGCAGAAAGATTGCTGCGAGGCAAATTCTGATGGAACGGGAACGGGGACGCTCGACCACCCACTGTTCTCACGCGATCCTCGCATGGAGTGCCCGTTTTCTATGGAAGAACTAGAAGCTGCGCTGGCTTTGTGCAGGCGTTCTTCAGCGCCAGGACCTGATGGCATTACGTACCGTGCCCTGTGTAACCTAGGAGACCAAGCTCGGAAGGCACTCTTGCTCCTATACAACGACTCCTGGCAGACGGGTACGGTTCCGCAGGAATGGAAGTCAAGTCGCCTCATTCCACTTCTCAAAGCTGGCAAGTCGCCTTTGGACATTTCCTCATACCGTCCTATCGCACTTGCAAGTTGCGTTGGAAAAACAATGGAAAGAATGATTTTAACACGTCTGGAATGGTACTTAGAGTACTATGAAATCTACCCAGACGCTATGACCGGATTCAGGCGTGGCCGTTCGTCAACAGACAACGTTGTTGACTTGGTAACATTTGCGCAACACCAGAAGGCCTGTAAACGACTATCTGCTGCTCTGTTTCTTAGACGTTAAAGGGCTTACGATAATGTCACCCATGAAGCCATCCTCGGCGCGTTAGAAGCAGTAGGACTTGGTGGTAAGATATATATGTGGGTGTGCAGCTACTTACAGAGAAGATCATTCTACGTGCACACTGAGAATGGCCCGACATCCGAGCATTACGGTAGCAGAGGAGTGCCTCAAGGCGGAGTGCTTAGCCCGACGCTTTTCAATCTAACCCTCATTGGATTAGTTTGACAACCTGCCAAGCTACCGTACGACTTTCCATCTATGCGGACGACATCTGCATTTGGCATCAGGTGTAACACGACTTCAGCTTCGCGCTCGGCTTCAGAAGGCAGCCACAATGACATCTTGCTACCTTCGTCAACAAGGACTTGAAATTTCATGTGGAAAGTGCGCAATGGTGGCATTCACCAGGTAAGCCAATGTCTGCTTACGGAATATCAATTAACAGACAACTTATACCATACAGCAGAAGTCACAGGTTCCTGGGAAGTCAGTAATTGACAGAGACCTGTCTTGGACTCCGCACGTGAATTACGTGAAAAAGCGGCTGTCTGCTATCTGTCACCTGCTCGGGTTCCTTGCAGGAAAAAAGTTCGGGAGTATACATACACGGTATGTTACAGCTGTACATGGTGTTGTTCGTTGGGTTCCTGCGGTACAGCCTGCCTGCAATATCCAACACCTGCAAGGCTAACCTCCGTACGATTCAAAGCGTTCAAGCCCAAGCCCTTAAGATATGTCTTGGCCTACCACGCAGTGCGTCAACGGCTGAAACCATTGCCATTGCCCAGGATTACCCAATCACGACGCACATTACCGTTGAGACAATGCGTACGCATCTCAGACACTATGCTAGGACCCCTTCCCACCACCTGGCGAGCCTCACTGCTGAAAGGACCTGCTCGACATTTAGCGCTACTGTCAGTGCACATCGTGCATCGTTTACTTCAGGGTACGCACCTGCGGCCAAGCCAGTGCTTCCTCCGTGGTGTTTGAGCCGTCCACAAGTACATATAACGGTTCCAGGATTACAGAAGAAGTCAGAAGAAGCTCTAAAACAACTGAGCTTACTCCTCTTGCATGAAAAGTACAGCAACCACGTGCACATCTATACCGATGGATCGACTACGTCGTCCAGTTCTGTTGGTGCGGTGGTTATACCAACGCGAGGAATGACACTGCGGTTCAAGACATCGCATGTCACGACCTCAATGGCGGCAGAACTAACGGCTCTGCGTCGTGCACTAGAATTCATTGATTCTGAAGGACCTACAAAGTGGGCTGTGTTTTCAGACTCAAAACCGGCATTACAGTGCATGCAGTCAGTTCTCCGACGCGGCTGTCATGAACAGTTGACATACGAAACCGTGAAACTTCACCATCACGTCCAACAAAAAGGCCACGAGGTTGTATTTCAATGGGTACCTGGTCATTGTGGAATCAGTGGCAATGATTCCGCAGACAACGCTGCTCGCACATCACACCAAGAGGAGCTCAGTGTTTCGAGGACAGACGCCGCAAGGCAGCTTCGACACCTGGCACGCAGTCTCTCACTGACCGAGTGGAACTCGCCAAACTTACGACTTACACGACTGCATCAATTAAACCCCTCACGGCAACTCCGACCTCCATTCGGACTTCCTCGATGTGAAGCTTCGCTTCTCTGTCGCCTTTGGTTAGGAGTTGCCTTCACAAAGGCATACCCTACATTAATCGGAGTGACCGACAGTGCAGCATGCGAGGTCTGCGGCACCAACGAAACTATTGACCACCTGCTGTGCCACTTTCCACGATATGCCCAAGAAAGACAAGAACTTGCTAACGCGCTAAAAAAACTGGACAATCGGACGCTTTTCGTGCAGGTGCTGCTGGAACACCGCCCCCATCGCTCGTCGGCCCATAAAGCGGTGAAGGCACTTTTGTGCTTCTTGAGGACGACGGGCTTGTGTCAACGTCTGTGACTATTAGTGCACTAACATACGCGTCAGCGAACTAACCGCTCATTTCCCTTCTTTCCTTCCCTCCTCTCTCTCCATGTCATCTTTGTGTTCCCTCTTCCCATTTCCCCGGTGTAGGGTAGCCAACCGGACGTTATTCTGGTTAACCTCCCTGCCTTCTGCCTTTCTGGTTAACTTCCCTGCCTTCTGCCTTTAATTTCGACTGTGAACACTATACACACACATACAATATATTTAAATATATACACAGGAATAAGTTTGTTACATTTTTTAAAGAGAAGGATTTAGCCAAGTAACAATTATATCTAATTGTAAGGATAGGTTATGCCTGGAGAATGAATACGTTGCTCTATGTTCACCTCCAATTACCTCTGCCTTGCGCTAGCGTATTCCTACTTGCGCCTGCAAGTTGGATTACGCTTGGAATACAGGGATAATTTGAGATCGCAGGGAGAGGCCTTCGTCCTGCAGTGGACATAAAATATAGGCTGATGATGATGATGATGATGATGTTCACTTCTCACCCGCCGCGGTGACTCAGTCAGCTAAGGCGTTGCGCTGCTGAAGATGAGATCGCGGGATTGAATCCCGGCCGCGGCGGCCGTATTTCGATGGAGACAAAATGCAAAAACGCCCGTGTGCTTGCGTTTTACTGCACGTTAAACAACCCCAGGTGTTCCAAAGTTATCTGGAGCCCTCCACTACGGCGTGTCCCGTAATGAGAACTGGTTTTGGCACGTAAAACCCCCAAAAGAAGAAGAATGTTCACCTCTCTTCAAATTGTTTTGAGTGCTTTTTTTGACCCTGAAAAAGAAAAACCTGTAGTCTTCAGTGGCCCCTTCAGCAGAGTCTTTTATCAGTGGCGTGTGAAATGCACATGAATGTTGTGTGTCTTAGTATTGCTGCTGTTTCCAGTAGGCAATGCTAATGACTCACGAAAAAAAAAACCAACGAAAAACTGTTCTAATAATTTACAACATTTATTAGGGATGGAAACATCCCCACATGCCTGCAGCGGTCATAAATAAAAATAATTTACTCAGTAACCGAAGTGAGGCTAAGCCGGATTCACTCGCAATCAGAATCAATAGCCGCCATGCGCAGCAGCGCTTATACTCGCACTAAACGTAAAAAGAAGAAAAAAAGAAATTGGCGCAGTGTCGCCCGAACGGCGAAGCATCGATTGCAATAGAAAATTAGTAGACAGCTATATGAAGTAAGCATAGTAGTTTTATCGGCCGTATAAACTTGCAAACATTTGCTTACTAACTGAATTATCAAGCATGTTGTCAGCGCGCCCAAGCAAACATGAACACAGCACACTCGATGACCTCTAACACTAACCGTCAAAACGCTGGCGTATGAAAGTGCGGCACCAGCAGCAGCAAGCAGTGATCTTCGTACTGTCTATCGCTGCAACGAAACTGAGCGGAAAAAACACAGCGCGTACAAAGGTATTGGCCGTCTGCAGATCGCTTTCAAGATAGCGCGCGCAGATTACCGCCAAAATAAAGCGCGCGACCCGCGTATGTAGTACTCCCCAGGCGCACGGACAGCCGCAGTCACTACAAACTAGCAGATACGCGCCGCGCTTGTCCCCCCCCCCCCCCCCCCCCCCCCCTTTTTCGAAGCGCACGCTTTATCGATAAAGTGACCGCGCGTTCAAGACTTGTACTCTGCGCATGCGCCGCTACCTTCTCCTCTGAGCCTTGCAAGAACCCTAAGCTTAGCGCGCTGCCGCTGCGCCGTCTATAGTGATGTCTTGTGAGCATTAGCAGGAGGCACCTTCATGTCTGAGCAGGTGGAGAATCCGAGATAGGAGAACCAAGCGAAGCGCCATTGTGTCCGTTGTGGTTTTCATGCGCACAACTTTGGAAATGTAGAGGACTTTAAAAAGCTCGCTGGTTTTTCAACGAGGTAGTACCATCGTGTCCAGGCCCTTTGGTTGCGCCTCACTCGTCTCACTTGTGAAATTAAGCGAGTGCCTGCCCATGCAGACAAGTTGACAACTGACGTCTGCGACCTGATCGGTCCGAACAGGTGAGTGAAGTCTTCCATTATTAACGCATACCCTTTCGAATACTCGACGTCTTTAGTAGAGGTTCACTGTCGCAGTAAGCGTCGACAGCACGAAAGCAATGTGAAGTGCATCGTCATGATATTTTGACTTGCGTTAACTATAATACTATACGCGCGCGATCGTACATGGTTCTTTATGGCAGCCTTGCGCATCTGGCGGTGTCAAAGTCGGCTACCACGTCAGCAGGAGGCTGATGACCTCTTATATTATGATAAAAAAAAATCGGGCCCCTCGGTACCCTTTCTTCTGGTTCATTACATAACGGGGGCTCGAATCTGGCAACATTGATGCCTTCAGCTTGCAATTGTGAGTTTATTGACCAGTTGCCTTCAGCCAACTGGTCACTCGTGACGCCTGCGGCAGAAAGGATGTTGCACATCCGCAGCCAAGGTTTGTGAGGGGTGGCGCTGCCTAACACTCCCAGGGTTAGTTCTACTGGTAAAACATAAATACCCCAGAAAGTGGATTGGAAAACGGCGCCGCGGTAGCTCAATGGTGAGAGCATCGTACGCGTAATGCAAAGACGTGGGATCGTTTTCCACCTGCGGACAGTTGTTCTTCCATCCATTTTCATTTACATTAATTTATAATTTTCTTCAATTCACTTAGGAAGTTCAAGTAATTTCTCCTATGTTGTCCTTGGTGTGTTTGTTTGTTGGCTTCCTATGATACAAGTACGTTGGATTTATTCATAACAGTTATCTAAACTGGCGGCCACATATGAAATATATTGCGACAAAAGGAGCTCGGGCAGTGGTCATATTGCGCAAGTTGAGCAGTCGAAGGTCAGATATGGGAAGATCACTTTTAATGGTATACAAAGTGTACGTTCGTAGGGTATTACAATATGGTTGTGTTTTATTCTCAGGTCTTTTATTCTCACCAATTTTATGCCAATTTCATCTTGTGACCGTTCAGACTTTGTTAAGACTATGTGAATCACCATTACGCCATCCTCAAATGATTTTCATCTCTCATCGAGAATGATTTTTTTCCCGCTCGTTGGCCCAGGTTTTATAGCTAGCCCACAGATTTTTTTTTGTGCAAGCATTACTTCAGCCACAAAATGTGCAAATTCACGATGTGATTCCTAGTAGTATGCATTCAAATTCCCCAGAAATTAGGCTTGAAACCATCTTCCCAAACCGCGCGAAACTACTACCTTACGGCATCTTAAACGGTATGGTACAAGACCATCTAGGCACTCTAGCAACTAACATTATAATTGCGACAGATGCATCACAGTGCGATGAAACGACTGGCATGGAAATATATTGTCCTGTATTCGACTGGTCTTTTTCTTTAAGGTTGCCTGATTTTGTGCCTATTTTCTAGCTAGGGTTATTGAAGTGTTTCTAGCTTTACGTAAATTAGACCAAACGACTACAACAGCTGCTATTCTTACTGACCCAATATCTGTATGCCCTTCCCTTACCTGTACGAGTGATTCGCCCATGCTAAAACTCTTTCACTTGCTAGTTCCTGCCATTCTGCAATGCGTTCATTTGATTTTCGTACCTGGTCGTAAAGGTTTTTTTTTTTAATGAAACTGCCGATTCACTGGCAAGGACATCACTTTTCGGTCCAGTGCTTCCTGTTCTACCAGTGACAGCGCACATCACGGCGGATAGAATTCGGATGCGATCAAATATGAAAGCCTTAATAAACGATGTTCTGACTGCTTCTCCAGGGTATAAGCACCTTGCATTTATTTCCCTGGACGTGTGAATGCTCTAACACAAAGATGCTTGAGGTCTCTCTCACAAAAATACGTTCTCACATTCCCTCCTTCAATTTCTACTTCCACAGGCCGGATTTGGCTCGCTCCACTCTGTTCATTTTGTAATAAGGAAGATAGATTACCTCACTTCCTTTTATCTTGTCGCCGCTTTGCTGTGGCAAGAAAAATAATATTGGATATACCTTTTCGATGACTGGGCCTGGACTTTAAAGAACCTGTTACTCTTTGGTTTCCGGCGTCGACTTTTTGATTGAGCCATAGTGACGCTTGCTCCACTGTCCAAATTTTCTAACAAAATCCAACTTAATGCACTACTTAATTCTATCTTTTCCTTTTCGTCTGCCGTCCCATTTAGAAACAGGCGGCAAGCGAGCCACTCGAGCCAGTGGGGCCCTGGAGTAGGGCCCCCAAAGATAATGTCTTCATTTATTTATATTCAATAAAGTTTGTACTCACTCATTCACCCCTTTTTGAGTATTTTAAATTCAATAGTATTCATTCGGTCTGACTTCACTGACTTTCTATTAACAGATAATTCTACGTTAGACAGCGCTACGTCCATTGATATTCGAAAATTTTTGCTTTATTTGAAATTGCAATATTCCCTCAATTTCTTGGCCAATACCCAGAATGGGGTATTGGCCAAGAACGTGATACATATGTGACAGAAACGAACAGCATCGGGTGGCTGTACTGCCGGGCCGAAGGTCGAATTCCGGCCCCGGGCGCGTTTTTCCATTCTATTGTGTGCGGTGGAATCTACTCCACGAGAACCCGACCAGTCGCCGATAGACCGCCCGAGAGAACGACCGACCGACCGACCGACCGACCGACCGACCCACCGACCAAAGCCAACCAATGGGACAGTAGGCCAATGAAGCTTCACCTTAGAAGATAACTTTGCCTCACACGCCGAAAAATTCACAGTTGCTACCAAGCTTGTCATAGACCTAAATGCGAGTCATACCTCGTGGGGACGTCGGTAAGACACTCGTATTCAGTTTCGACGCATTCGTCGGAGCCAGGCATGTAGTATTTCCCATTGATGCATTCGCACTTGTTCCCGGGGCCATAGCACTTCTTCTCGCCTGGCGGACAGCTGCATTTAGCGCAAGTTCTGTGGGAAGAAAATGCGGGAATGGTTGAAGAAACGGGGAGCAGAATATTTCAGGTAAAATAAAATTTGCACTATGTGAGATTTTCAACCCGATTACTGCATATTTGTCGATACCGTGCTGTTGTGGCAAATGTACTGACTTCAAAACCAAGCGTTGGACCAACTTGAGTCACTGGGTGTGTTCCACTCTGTATGTGGGGCTTTTCAACGAATCTCTTTGATGCCAACGAGGTTATGCGACACTGAGTATTTGTTGCTCTCAATGAGAGAGAGAGAAAAAAAACTGATATCGACCGTGCTGGGGCAAATCGAACATATGAAATATAGAATCGGGCAAACTTGTCCAAATGCATATTTACACAGTCCCTACGGGCGGATTTCTAGGCAGCGCCACTAGATGACGCGGCGTGTTCGGTGGGCAGCCCAAGAGAGGAACTAGACCGCACACCATACCTCATCCACGACGCGTTTCGGCGGTGGCAATACTGTGTGTCGCGACATTATTTTATTGCTAATCGCATTAAGGGCGACATTATTGGTTACATGAGTTCTGCCTTAATATTTTCATCATTGGCATAGTCATCACGATAAGCATCAGGGGGTGCTAGATTATCGGAAAAGACATCAAAATAGGATATATCTAGGAAAGTGCATATTTCGTGTTCATTATTTTTTTGTAGCAAAGAAACAAAGCCCGCGAAATAGGATAAACACACTGCCACTATGCGGCTGTGTGCATGGCAGAACAGTGCCATCAAACCAATTTTGCTCGGAAGGTGTCAATCAATCAATCAATCAATCAATCAATCAGTCATCTGTTACAGGGTCAAGCGGTGTCAATCACAGCAAGCGTGTTCTTTCAACGACGCGCGATAACATCCCATCGACGATTGCGGTGTCAAGGAAACGAGCTGTCCTGGGCGGCGCGCCTCAGGAGAACACCTTTGTTTCCCTCACAGATTGTTCGACAGCGCCGCTATCCCGTGGTAGCGAGCGCATTGTCAATTGATATTTTTTTAAAAACTCGCGTGCTTTCGCTCTTCGACAGAAAACAATAATGAGAAATCTCACTCGAAAAATCTAACTTTGCCCTCTCTTGGGATTATCTATAACGAACAGAAATATAGACTATTAGAACAACAATTTAAATGGTACTTAAGTGCTTTTAGGTAACTAATGGCGCCAGGAAAGAAGATACTGTCAGTTTCTCAACGCGGCTCTAAACAATTTGCACTTGATCTTATACTCTAGGATAATTGTTTTTTTTTCTAATATTATTGAACGGCAGTTCGGACAACCTGTATATATTCACCACGGCGGTGCGACCTTCACCGACGACCCTTGATCTCCGAGAGAATCCGTAGTGGAAACGAGGAGGGTTAGCAAGTCTTGTCACTCGTTTTTAGGCCTGTTTCTACATCTCTCTCATTTTTCTATTGTGCTGTATACAATAGTCGTGGCGCTCTGTTTAAGCATAGATTTAGCACCTCGATCGCGAAGATTATGTACATAGGTAGCTCTCTATTGAATTGATCCCAATATATATACTGTTATGTTTTATTTCGCCCGGTCTGTCACGTGATCAGTGACGCTCCAAGAATAATTTTGAACAGAGTGCCTGCATTGGAAGCTAACACCACTTATCCTTATATGGACTATGTGTGTCTCTAAGTTGTGGCCTTGTTCGTAGGCCGATATCGCAGGTTGTGCAGCCTAAAAAGCATGGGTAGATTCCGCAGGCAGTGCAGTGTGAATTCCGACGCTCCTTCTTCTCCGCTCACACCAGGGGTCACGTGATAGAATCTTGTGGGCAGTGACTCCGCCTTCAGTAGGTCGAGGAGCGCGAGATAGCGCTCGCGTCATCAAAATTTTAGTACATCGGGTGGATGGTATAGAAGGACACCAGTGGTCGCTAATCGGCTTTGCATCGACTCGCCTCGCCCGATGGAATTTCTGACCGAAGCGGACTCTGAAGAGCGGAAGAAGACCTCTGCAGAATGTGCCAGATGACGTATATGCATTCGATCACATAAGTTGGAAGATATTTCAACAACTCGATTACAACCATCTAACGTTGTAGGTTGAGCGGTACTCTTACATTCAATGAGTGAATCAATCAATCAATCAATCAATCAATCAATCAAACAATCAATCATTTATTCCAACATTATAGGAGACATACAGTCAGTCACGACAGTGATGGTGCGGCTGGAGAGCAAGCGTCTATCAAAGCTTGACAAAGTATTTCACCCGTTTCACAAAGCAACAGCAGCTATGCTTGAAAAAAAGAAGACCGCAATATTATATAATTTGAAACTTCGTAGTAAATTAGTGGGTGTATTTTACACGCAGGTGTAATATAAACGCATGTTATAAAAAAAGTGGTCGCAGTTTCACCTGAAAGACGAAGCATCAATTGCGATAGCAAACTTGTAGAGAGCTATACGGAGTAATGATATTAGCTTTATCAGCTGTATAAACTTGGACATGCAGCAGCATCGGCAACACGCAGAACTGTTGTCGACGCCATCGGCGTTTTGCCCGCGTTCGCTCAAAATGAGTGCGGCGTTGGTGACTGTTGCCGGAGCCTGTGATATAAATAGGCACTTAGTGCCGCAGCTAAACGTCGCCTCCCTTCCCTCCCCCTCCCCCACGGCTTCTCGCGCGTCGGAAGAAAGTGCGTTTGCTCTACATATATGGTGATTGTAAAGGAGAAAAGAGACGCCTACTTCTGCAGCCCTTAAGCGAGCACGGCGCAGAACGCGCGTTTGTTCTCCGCCGTGCGTTCACTCCCCGTGAAAGACGAGCCCCTCGCGCCCTTTCACTCGCACATACAGCGTTCCGCGCGCGGCGACGATTTCTTCTCGAAATGACGTCATACGGAACCTCACGGCGACGGCGACGGCGACGGCGACGCCGACGGCAGAAATCTGCTTTTAAGTGTCCATATAATTGCTATCGCAATAAAAAGGTTGTCGCAGTTTCACCTGAAAGGCGAAGCATCAATTGCGATAGCAAATATGTAGAGAGCCATACGGAGTAATGATAGTAGCTTTATCAGCTGTATAAACTTGGACATGCAGCAGCACCGGCAACACGCAGAACTGTTGTCGACGCCATCGGCGTTTTGCCCACGTTCGCACAAAATGCGTGCGGCGTTGGTGACTGTTGCCGGAGCCTCTGATTTAAATAGGTACTTGGTGCCGCAGCTAAACGTCCCCTCCCTTCCCTCCCCCCCCCCCCCCCCCCATGGCCTTTCGTGCGTCAGAAGAAGGCGCGTTTGCTCTACATATATGGTGATTGTAAAGGAGGAAATAGACGCCTACTTCTGCAGCCCTTAAGCAAGCACGGCGCGGAACGCGCGTTTGTTCTCCGCCGTGCGTTCACTCCCCGTGAAAGCGCGCGTCCCTCGCGCCCTTTCACTCCCACCTACAGCGTTCGGCGGCGCGCGGCGACGATTTCATCTCCATTGACGTCATACGGAACCTCACGGCGACGGCGACGGCGACGGCAGAAATCTGCTTTGGAGTGTCCATATAATTGCTATCGCAATAATATATAGTCTAAACATGTAGCGGATCCCTTGGTGAGCGTAATTTGTGCGTGCGTAAGGGCATTTTCAAATCTGTATACCGCCAGTACTGTAAGATTGGGCATGTTTTAAATATGCTAAATCTCTCAGGAAGGAATATTTTTCCGATCAGTGCGTTATCGTTTCAATACAAGCGGGCTGCATATGTCACAGATTTGTTGTAAGTTCTTCGTACGAAGCGAAATGCGGCTCCAGAGCAACAGTCCGCTAAAATTCCGCACGAAGTTTGTATGTTCTCGACCGTCATCAGCGTACTTGTAAGTTCACTGCAGGGCGAAGGCCTCTGCCAGCGATCTATAACTACCCCTAACCTGTGCTAGCTTATTTCAAATTATGCCAGCAAATTTCCTGATTTTTATTATCCCACCTAATTTTCCGCCGTCCCCCGACTGCGCTTCCTTTACACCAGCATCCACACTGTAGTTCTAATTAACACCGCATATCTGCCCTTTAAATTACGTGGCATGCCCAGCTCCTATTTTTCCGCTTAATTTCAACTAACACTACACGCGTTTGCTGTCTGATTCACAGTGCTCTCTTCCTCTCTCTTTGAGTTAGGCATAACATTTCTTGTTCCATCGCTTGTTTGACTGGTTCTTAACTTATTCTCACACTTCATTGTTAACCTCAAAATTTCAGCCCCATATAATAGTACTGGAAGAATGGAATGATTGTACGCTTTTCTTTTCAACGACAGCGGTGAGCTCCCGGTCACGATTTAATAATGGCGGCCGTATGCACTCTGATCCATTTTCATTCTAATGTAAATTTCCGTCGCATGATCAGGGTTCCCTATGAGTAATTGACCAATATAAGCTTACTTCTTTGCATACTCTAGGGCCTGACTGCCGATCATGGATTTTTGTTTGTTTGACAGGTTATTCAACATTACCTATGTTAACCTACTCTCACACTTTCTCGGTTAAGGTCCTCAATCAATTGTTGCAATGTGTCTCCAGCGTTTCTGAACAGGGAAATGTCATCGGCAAGCTGAAGGTTGTTGACATATTCGCCGTTGATCATCGCCCTCGAGCCTCCGAAGTCTAATAGCTTGAATACTTCTAAGGATTCTATTGGTATAACTGGAGAGATTGTGTCTCGTGGCCTGACCATTTCCTCTATAAGTATTTTCACACTATTTCTAGCGGTTAATTAAAACATATGAAGCCACAGCTATCACTGAGTCAGAGTAGAAGCCTCAGAAGTTGCGGATACTTGTGCTGTCTGACGGCCAATATGGAAGTTACACATCAATGAAATAACTATTCAGTTGTCAGGCGTATGCCGCAAGCATCCCGACCTTTATGTGAAGTTCGTTCAATCCTTCAATACGATCTCTACAATAAGCCCTTACAGCGCTAATTACATAGAAATGTTGTAGCTTTGTCCAAACGCACTGAATTAAGTGATCGAACTGTGCGCCGCCGGGAGAGCGCACAAGGCAGCATAATTCGAGCGACGTCAATGGTTATCTTGCTAATACGACGCGCTTTAGTGACCGCGCTTAGCGTCGGGCAGGCTGCACATTGTTCATTTCATGATACCGGGCCTCTGTGACCGGCTTTAGCGCGCCGTCATGTTGGCCTGACTACTGCGCAGCAGGCGTGGAGCACCGTAAGACTGTTGCGGCTAGACGAAAATTCTTGCGCGGGATTCACAAACGCTATGAAGGGTTTCTTAGGTCACAGTAATTGAGAGGAGCGAATTATGGAAATAACATCGCAGAAAGGTACTAAAATACGTGAGTGAAGTCGTTCCGCCCAAGATTGATGTTAGTCTCGGGGTTTAGAATAGGCATCTCCAGCCAATCATACGAAGGCGGTGGCTGTCGCACATTTTTTCCCGTTTGCTTTTACCGTTGGCTGTTGCCTGTACTGGACTTGTGCGTGCAAAACAAAAACGTAATGGTGTCCTCATGAGTGTTATGCTGGGCTGGTTTTCACCAAAAACGAAGCGTCTCCAGTTATACGTCTCACTGTGGTTATAAACATAAGCGTGTTAGTGCGTGCGTGCGTGCGTGCGTGCGAGTTTGGACGCATGCGACAATTATTCGCTTCGTTCCTGAGATGCATTTTACTTCACATCAGCACAATGGTGGTACGTCATTTTATACGCCATTTCTTTTCTTTTATTTCATCGTATTGACGTCCCGCGTCATATCATAGAGAGGATTGCCATCCTTCGAACGCATACGTTCCCACCGTAGGCCACATAATAAGCAACACCGTGGGCACAGACACTACGTGACTTCAACTTTGTGCTGAATTAACGATATGGTCTACATTAGAGAAAGCTGACGCTAACAGCACAGAAGACGACTGTACATTGTGCAGCGACAAGTTTGGATAACTATAGAAACTATATTAGGCGTTTTTTCATTGTTTCATCTTGCATGGAGAATTATAGCCTCAAAGCGTGGAAAAACATAATCATCCGCAGCCCAATGAGCATGAAAAAGCTAAAACTAGAAAAAGATGCCTTATAATTGGGCTCCGAACTCATCAATGACAATCTTGACGGTTGTTAGGTACGGACACTGACTGAACTTATGTTTGCTAACACCCAAAAGAATGTCATGACGAGTACGAAAATTCAGGCTACTGCGCGCATACACAAGAACAGCCTATATCAGACATTAGGCAGAAGTTCGCCGCACAGCATTAATGTTACTGCCTTCCATAGCAGCGTACGCTCACTACAATTATGCACTCAAACAGCTCGATGCACTTTGAGATGAGAAATCACAGTGCGCCACAAAGATATACGCACGCGCACTCCTGGGCTATCAGTTGTGGCCTGTGTCTAATCAGCCGCAACAGCGCGTTCCAACGCTTACCAGCGTCAGCTCGAGCGGCGCACATAGACATAATGACGTTCGTAAGAATGCTATACCGCTATCGTAAAAATTTCTTCTTAAGTGGTCATCTGCAACGGCTGTTTGGGCTTTGTGAATCGACTTACGCTTACTATTGGCGGAAGTACTGAAGTTCGTACCTGCGCAACGTTACATACATGTATTTTTTAGACTACAGTGCTCGTCTTTGCAGCGGCGGGCATCGCAAGCTTGCTGATCTTACGAACAGTTTAATTTTGTGAATACGCTTTTTTCATCAGATTTTTCTTACGTCAAAATTTGTTCGTAAGTTCGCTCAGTGAATTCCGCCCTTGGTTCACGAGAGCCCGACCAGTCGCCGACCGACCAACCGACCGACCGACCAAAGCCAACCAATGGGACAGTAGGCGAATAAACCTTCACCTTAGAAGATAATTTTGCCACGCAGGCCCAAAAATTAACGGTCGCTGCCAAGCTCGTCACAGACCTAAATGCGAGTCATACCTCGTGAGGACGTTGTTAAGACACTCGTACTCAGTTTCGGCGCATTCGTTGGAGCCAGGCATGTAGTATTTCCCGTCGATGCATTCGCACCTGTTGCCGTAGTAATTGCACTTCCTCTCGCCGTAAGGACAGCTGCAGTTAGCGCAAGTTCTGTGGGAAGAAAATGAGGGAATGGTGGAATAAACGGAGAGCAGAATATTTCACTTAAAATATAATTCGCCTTATGTGAGATTTTCAACCACTTTACTGTATCTTTGACCATATCGCTGTTTGTTGTTATGTTTGTCGACATGTGGCCGTTTTTACACCAGATTGCGTCCCTGGCTAGTCCATGGCCTGTTCGGGAGTGCACCGTGCTGTTGTGGCAAACGAACTGCCTTCAAAACCAAGCGTTGGACCAACTTGAGTCACTGGGTGTGTGCTACTCTGTATGTGGCGCTTTTCAACGAGCCTGTTTGATGCCAACGTGGTTAACAGGTTATGCGACACTGAGTACTTGTTGCTCTTCTATGGAGAAAAAAAAAAACTGATATCGACCGTGCTGGGGCAAATCAAACCTACGAAATATAGATTCAGGCAAACTTGTCCGAATGCATACTTACACAGTCCCTACGCGCGCATTTCAAGGCAGCACCGCTAGATGACGCGGCGTGTTCGGTGGGCAGCCCGAGAGAGGAACTAGACTGCACACCATATCTCATCCACGACGCGTTTCGGTGGTGGCAATACTATAGAGGCTAGAAGGGTTCTGCTAGTGTCGGGAGCGGGCGCCCTTTCCCAAAGCGCAGGAGAAATCAGTTTGGATGTTTGGCGACGTAGTTCGAAGAGGGCGCTGCGCTCCGGTGGAGGGTTACTTGCATGGAGCCGAAGGAACACAGACCTATGCGCAGACACAAGTCGTCGACAGTTTTGCGTAGCACGTGTGGCGACGGTGTTTACCGTGTTCCCGCCTTTTTTTACGTTGACACCGTAGTGCGGTGACCTGTTGCGCTGCAACGTGCTGAACTTCTGTAACGATGCCTTCAAAAAAAGAAACAGAGAGAGGACGTGTTTTGTTCCCCTTTGTATGGGCGGTTACAAGTTATCTACAGAAAAGGTTTCATTGTTCCGCGCTCCATCCGACCCTGTGCGCTTGCAGGAATGGGCTAGGTGTATCAAGAGAGATGACAAAGTGCGTGAAACGTGGGTTGTATGCTCTCGGCACTTCGACGAGCGATTCGTTCAAAGAACGTTCAAGCACGTAATTAATGGCCAGACTGTCGAGCTCGACCGCGAACGTCCGACGCTTACTGAAGACGCCATTCCAACAGTTTTTTCCGGACCCACCATGTTAATTCACGAAGCAACTGCCGAAAAAGAGAGCAGAAAAACCTGGACAACAGCGATACCCCGCCAGCAAGCGCAGAGCTCCGAATAACGACCCAGCTGAAGCTGTCGAAACACTGGCCTGCACTGTTCTTTACAAAAGCAAAGAACATGGAACGAAACACACAAAAAGAAAAGCAGAAGCTCTTGAAAATGAGGCGATGCCAGTAGAACGACACTGTCTAGCGAAAATGCCCTTTTGCTTTTGTACATACATTCCTTCGTGGTGCAAAAAAAAAAATTCTAACGTATTCATTTTGAAAGCGCTCAGCATACAGTGTTTTTGTAGAGCATAGTGTGCAATTTTGTAAAGCTGCAATAAATGCAATAAAGTATGTGCACGAGACGAACAGATTGCATTCAATTGCCTCTCCTCGAAATTGTGGGCTGCTCGGTGCTGCTTCTCCCGTAAGACTCCGTTTTATTGCAGCTGCTTGTGTATCTTTCATCACTCTGGTTAAAACAGCAGCGCAGCAGAGACGAATACAAGATACACATCACAAGCGCACCGTCTTGTTTCTGTATCTCTTAATCTCAGTTGCACGGGCGTATGAACGAGGTATGGGCCCACGCGCCCAAACCAGAGATTTATTTCATTATTCGTCGCGGTAAGCGTGCTCGCTAATTTTGGAAGGTTGTCGAGACCTCTCATTATTGCATGCCTGTTTTCTGAACGAGCGTTCCCTTGCGAAGAGTAGCGACCTGCGGAAAGCACCGGTCACTTGCGAGCGCCCGCTGCAGAGAGCGCCGGAGCTCACAAGCGCAACCCGCCAGCGAGCGCCGGCGCCATCTGTCGGAGCATAGCAAAGTATTTCACCTCAGGCTCGCACCTTCACGACACTAGGAGAACCCTTCTAGCCTCTATAGCAATACTGTGTGTCGCGACATTATTTTATTGCTAATCGCATTAAGGGCGACATCATGGTTACGTGAGTTCTGCCGGAATATTTTTATCGTTGGCATACGCATCAAGATAAGAAGCAGGGGGTGCTAGATTATCGGAAGAGACATCGAAAAAGGACATATCTAGGAAATCACACATTTCGTGTTTAATATTTTTTTCAGGAAAGAAACAAAGCCCGCGATAAAGGATAAACACAATGGTACTATACGGCTGTGTCCCATGGCAAAACAGTGCAATCAAACCAATTTTGCTCGGAAGGTGTGATTCAATCAATCAATTAATAAATCAAACTTATGTTACAGGCTTAAGCGGTGGCAATCACAGCAAGCGTGTTCTTTCAACGACGCGTCATAACGTCCCGTCGACGATTGCGGTGTCAAAAAAACGAGCGGTATTGCGCGGCGCGCCTCAGGAGAACACCTTTGTTTCCCACACAGATTGTTTGACAGTGCCTCTATCCCGTGGTCGCGAGGGCATTGTCAATTGATATTTTTTATTGCGATAGCAATTATATGGACACTCAAAAGCAGATTTCTGCCGTCGGCGTCGCCGTCGCCGTAGCCGTCGCCGTCGCCGTGAGGTTCCGTATGACGTCAATGGAGATGAAATCGTCGCCGCGGGCCGAACGCTGTATGTGCGAGTGAAAGGGCGCGAGGGACGCGTGCTTTCACGGGGAGTGAACGCACGGCGGAGAACAAACGCGCGTTCTGCACTGTTCTGCGCGTTAAGGGCTGCAGAAGTAGGCGTCTCTTTCCTCCTCTACAATCACCATATATGTAGAGCAAACGTGCCTTCTTCCGACGCGCGACAGGCCATGCGGGAAGGGGGGGAGAGGGAAGGGAGGCGACGTTTAGCTGCGGCACCCAGTGCTTATTTATATCAGAGGCTCCGGCAACAGTCACCAACGCCGCACGCATTTTGAGCGAACGCGGGCAAAACGCCGACGGCGTCGACAACAGTTCTGCGTGTTGCCGGTGCTGCTGCATGTCCAAGTTTATACAGCTGATAAAGCTGCTATCATCACTCCGTACAGCTCTCTTCAAATTTGCTATCGCAATTGATGCTTCGCCTTTCAGGTGAAACTGCGACAACTTTTTAAAACTCGCGCGCTCTCTCTCTTGGGCAGAAAAAAATAATGAGAAATCTCACTTGAAAAATCTAACTTTGACCTCTCTTGGGATTATCTATAACGAATAGAAATATAGACTATTATAACAACAATTTAAATGGTACTTAAGTGCTTTTAGGTAACTAATGGCGCCAGGAAAGAAGATACTGTCAGTTTCTCAACGCGGCTCCAAACAATTTGCACTTGATCTTATACTGTAGGATAATAGTTTTTTTCTTCAAATATTATTGAACGATAGTTGGGACAACCTGTATATATTCACCACGGCGGTGCGACCTTCACCGACGACCCTTGATCTCCGAGAGAATCCGTAGTGAAAACGAGGAGGGCTAGCAAGTCTTGCCACTCGTTTTATTGCGATAGCAAATATATGGACACTCAAAGAGGATTTCTGCTGTCGGCGTCGCCGTTGCCATCGCCGTGAGGTTCCGTATGACGTCAACGGCGATGAAATCGTGGCCGCGCGCCGGACGTTGTATGTGCGAGTGAAAGGGCGCGAGGGACGCGCGTTTTCACGGGGAGCGAACGCACGGCGGAGAACAAACGCGCGTTCTGCGCCGGGCTCCCTGAAGGGCTGCAGAATTGGGTGTATCTTTATTCCTTTACAATCAGCATATATATATGGAGCAAACGCGACTTCTTCCGTCGCGCGAAAGGCCGTGGGGGGATGGGAAGGAGGGAGGGGAGGCGACGTTTAGCTGCGGCACCAAATACGTATTTATATAAAAATGTTGCGAGGCGAACTTTCCTGCGTTCGAAGTCTAATTTCCTAAGTGCGCACAAGAGCCATCACCCGCCAAAATGCGATTGCTGAGCTGTCGTTACGATATCCATCTGCGATCGCTGCTAGCTCAGCAGCAGAGGCAATCGGTAAGCACATTGGAGTGAACAACACAATCAAATTCTGCGTACATGCGCACGGAGGCACCTTCACTCGGGAAAGCAGTGACAAGCGATGAATTGTGTCGCTGGGCATGCACGCTCTTCTTCACAATGCATCGCGGAGACTTTGCGCACGCAGATAAACTACTGCTGTTTTCCCTGTGTTGCGTCACTACGTACCCTAGAATAACACACATCCATTTTTCAGCGACAGCAGTTGCTCCCGTCTCTATGGCTAGAGTGTCGTTTCAGTTGGTCAAGCGGCGGCCTTAATAGCCGCCTCACTGAAAGCACCTGCGGTGAACAGCCATGCCACAGCGCTGCGTTGCCATTCCCCTAATAGACAGGGAATGGACAGGTCATTGTCATGACTGTCTTTATGCGTCATTATTGCATCGACTTTATCAAGAATAGCACTGTAGCGCCCCTGGCGACTTGTCACCGTATGAACTCTCTCGTGTTTGCGACCCTTTTGGGTGTATCCGCGTGTAAGCTTTCGCCTCACTGTCGCCACTCGCGGCAAAAAAGTGCAAAATTTAATAATTCACTCGATTTCCTTTTTTTATCACAAATTTATAGTATTCAAAACGAAAAACCGATACTTTAAGAAATAAAATATTACTTATTTTATTTGTTGTATTTCAAAGTATTCGATTGAAGGAAAATGTAGGTGCAAGAATGTACCGCAAGTGCCCCGTTCGCATTCGACGGAGTATAGGAAGATAGTGCTCGAAAGAGGAGGCACGCCCTTGACGCGCCCGAGAAAGGCGTGGCAAGCGGCTAACGGCAAGTGTGCAGATAGACAGCGGAACAGTGACGGTATTGCTAAATTGCGATAATACGTTGATAACAATACGCGGCGCTGGCGCGTTTTGTGGCGCAGTCCTCTGTGCCTGAAGCGCGCCGCGTATGTTGTGATACGCGGCTTTATCTCGACATTTCTTTTTGCCTGCTGTTTTTGCACGTTCCTTGCTATCTCCGTTCACTGACTTCCATCCAGCAAACTCGGGTAAAACTCGTGCGAACGAGAAAGTCGGTGCATCCTGCATAGCACCCCTGATCTTGCTAATACGACGCGTTTTAGTGACCGCGCTTAGCGCCGGGCAGGCTGCACATTGTTCATTTTATGATACCGGGCCTCTGTGACCGGCTTTATCGCGCCGTCATGTAGGCCTGACTACTGCGCAGCAGGCGTGGAGCACCGTAAGACTGTTGCGGCTAGACGAAAATTCTTGCGCTGGATTCACAAACGCTATGAAGGGTTTCTTAGGTCACCGTAATTGAGAGGAGCGAACTATGGAAATAACATCGCAGAAAGGTACTAAAATACGTGAGTGAAGTCGTTCCGCCCAAGATTGATGTTAGTCTGGGGTTTAGAATAGGCATCTCCAGCCAATCATACGAAGGCGGTGGCTGTCGTCTGCTGTCGCACATTTTTTCCCGTTTGCTTTTACCGTTTGCTGTTGCCTGTACTGGATTTGTGCATGCAAAACGAAAACGTAATGGTGTCTTTATGATTGTTATTCTGCGCTCGTTTTTACCAAATACGAAGTGTCTCCAGTGATACGTCTCTTTGTGGTTATAAACATAAGCGTGTGAGTCTGTGAGTGTGCGTGCATGTGTGCGTGTTTGGACGCATGCGACAATTATTTGCTTCGTTCGTGAGATGCATTTTATTTCACATCAGCACAATGGTGGTACGTCATTTTATACGCCATTTCTTTTCTTTTATTTCATCGTATTGACGTCCCGCGTCATATAGACATGATTGCCATCCGTCGTGCGCATACGTTTACACCGTAGGCCACATAATGAGCAACACCGTGGGCACAGACACTACGTCACTTCAACTTTGTGCTGAATTAGCACTATGGTCTACAATAGAGAAAGCTGACGCTAACAGCACAGAAGATATCGCGACAAGTTTTGATAACTAGAAACGTTTAGGCGTTTTTCATTGTTTCATCTCGCATGGAGAATTATAGCCTCAAAGCGTGGAAAAAAATAATCATCCGCAGGCCAATGGGCATGAGAAAGCTAAAACTAGAAAAAAAAATACGATAGAATTGGTTTCCGCACACATTAATGACAAACTTGACGGTTGTTAGGGGCGGACACTGCCCGTATGTTTGCTAACACCCAATAGAGTGTCATGACGAGTACGGAAATTGAGGCTACTGCGCGGATACACAAACACAGCCTATCAGACAATAAGAAGTTAGCCGCATAGCATTATTACGGTGGCTAGATGGGTAGGTGTGCCGACTGGCGCCTCTGGAGCGTAGTTCACCGCTTCTCCGCGTCATGACGCAAAATTGGCGCTGCGGTCAGTTGAACGGTTCCGCAGCGCGCGTCGTCTGCTACAGGGGGCTGGCGAACTAGCGGCGAGCAAAAAAAAAATAAAAAAATAAAAAATAAAGCCCGTATTGGAATAGTTGTATGTCGTCTGTTCGTGTCAGTTTCGAAGGTGGAGAGCTCCGCATCTCTCGTACTGTTTGTAAGTTCCTAAGCGATGTGGAATGTTCCAGGTCGGAAAAATGACCGGCGAGATTAACGGCGGCGTTGCTCCACCAATCAAGACCACCAAGGAGACCTACTGCTTCGCTCCGAACTGCAAGTCGGGCTCTAAATTTGTGACAAAGACAGCGGAATTGTTCCACTGTCTGACAGTGGAAACGTTCACCCCGATCTGCTCTGTAGCTTGCTCAGTATCGGTACGGTGGCTAGATTGTATCGGCGACGTTAATGAGCAAGCGGTACACCGAAAAGCGTACGTCCATGAGCTCCTCGACGTTGGAAATTTTCAAGCCGCACATGAGGTGCTCAGCGCCTGTGACATCGAGCACCGCTGCGCTGCTACAGGGAAAAGAAAAGTGATTCTAGGCTGATATTCTATATAGCAGGCTATGTAGCAAGGAAGTTCCTGCAAAGAACCAAGTGCTCCGATTGCTCAGGGACATTACTAAATTCAACAGAATGAGTAGGTCAGGGCTGTTGCTCCCTTCTGAAGCACTAAAAAAACTGGTAGCATCGCTCGAAGACGCCTTCAAGCTGTGCTTCAGTTTAAATGAGTTACGAAGGAACAGTGTATCGCCGACTTTGCATCCTTTCTGCAGCTGAATCCCCCGAATTTGATCGGCTGTAAGCGGCACAAGAAAGAGCTCACAAACGATGTTGTTAAGTTCTGTTCAATTATACGCGTTTACTTTCTTGTCAAGGGCAATAACATGGCGCGCGAAAGCAACAGGGAGAAGAAGAATCACCTGAAGATGAGGCGTGTGCTGTGAATAGTGTTATAATGTGGTGGACCAACGTTGCGGCATTGCTGGCGCTAGGCTATTTATGCTGGTGCGTTTGCTGACTCAAGTTACGAGAGCGTTTCTTGTATTTTAAATATATTCACGAATTTAGCCCAAGACGTATTACTCTATTTTATTACAATGAAACAGTGAACCATATGCACTTACCAACCCAATTCTTCTCGCACCAATTTAGATACCGTAACTGACGCAGCAATAAAACCAATAGCTGGATTTCTCGAAATTGAAACATTAGAACTCACTGAATATCATGTAAACACGGTTCCACATACCGTATAAAACCATTGCAGTATTGTTTTATGCATGGAAAAATGCATTTACGTCTTTAATGCAATGGGCTCGAGCGCCGCGTTTATATCAATAAATGTGACCGATTGCCAAGCTTGAAAATTTACTTCAGCATTTCATTTTTTTCTGACTAGACGACAACAACAAGTTCCTCATTCTGGCTTGACCTACACTGCTCAGAACGGTATTATAACGCGCACTTCAAAGATACAATCAGAGGCAAGCGATACTATCAGACACGCAGCTCGTCTACACAGCGCAGCCGCCGTTGCGCACCGCTGAACAGTTCTACTGTCCGCAGCGCCAATTTTGCGTCATGATGCGGAGAAGTGGTGTTACTACGCTCGGTCGGCACACCTACCCATCTAGCCACCGTAGCATTATTGTTACTGCCTTCTACAGCAGCGCACGCTAACTACAATTCCTACATCCTCGGCTATCAGTTGTGGCCTGTGGCGAATCAGCCGCAACATTGCGTTTCAACGCTTACCAGCGTCAGCTCGAGCGGCGCACATAGACATAATGACGTTCGTAAGAATGCTATACCGCTATCGTAGAAATTTCTTCTTAAGTGGCCATCTGCAACGGCTGTTTGGGTTTTGTGAATAGACTTACGCTTACTATTGGCGGAAGTACTGAAGTTCGCACCTGTGCTACCCTTACATAGATGCATTTTTTAGACTACAGCGCTCGTCTTGGTAGCGGCGGGCATCGCAAGCTTGCTGATCTTACGAACACTTCTAGCTTTGTGAATACGCTTTTTTCAATCAGATTTTTCTTACCTCAAAATTTGTTCGTAAGTTCGCTCAGTCAATTCAGCACTTGGTTCATGAGAGCCCGACCAGTCGTCGACAGACAAACCGACCGACCAACCGACCGACCGACCAAAGCCAACCAATGGGACAGTAGGCGAATAAACCTTCACCTTAGAAGATAATTTTGCCACGCAGGCCCAAAAATTCACGGTCGCTGCCAAGCTCGTCACAGACCTAAATGCGAGTCATACCTCGTGAGGTCGTTGTTAAGACACTCGTACTCAGTTTCGGCGCATTCGTTGGAGCCAGGCATGTAGTATTTCCCGTCGATGCATTCGCACCTGTTGCCGTAGTAATTGCACTTCCTCTCGCCGTAAGGACAGCTGCAGTTAGCGCAAGTTCTGTGGGAAGAAAATGAGGGAATGGTTGAATAAACGGAGAGCAGAATATTTCAGTTAAAATATAATTCGCCTTATGTGAGATTTTCAACCACTTTACTGTATCTTTGACCATATCGCTGTTTGTTGTTATGTTTGTCGACATGTGGTCGTTTTCACACCATCTTGCGTCCCTGGCTAGTCCATGGCCTGTTCGGTAGTGCACCGTGCTGTTGTGGCAAACGAACTGCCTTCAAAACCAAGCGTTGGACCAACTTGAGTCACTGGGTGTGTGCTACTCTGTATGTGGCGCTATTCAACGAGCCTGTTTGATACCAACGTGGTTAACAGGTTATGCGACACTGAGTACTTGTTGCTCTTCTATGGAGAAATAAAAAACTGATATCGACCGTGCTGGGGCAAATCAAACCTACGAAATATAGAATCAGGCAAACTTGTACGAATGCATATTTAGACAGTCCCTACGCGCGGATTTCAAAGCAGCACCGCTAGATGACGCGGCGTGTTCGGTGGGCAGCCCGAGAGAGGAACTGGACTGCACACCATACCTAATCCACGACGCGTTTCGGTGGTGGCAATACTGTGTGTCGCGACATTATTTTATTGCTAATCGCATTAAGGGCGACATGATTGGTTACATGAGTTCTGCCGGAATATTTTTATTGTTGGCATACTCATCAAGATAAGAAGCAGGGGGTGCTAGATTATCGGAAGAGACATCAAATAGGATATATCTAGGAAAGCACACATTTAGTGTTTAAGATTTTTTTGCAGGAAAGAAACAAAGCCCGCGAAAAAGGAGAAACACAATGACACTATACGGCTGTGTCCATGGCAGAACAGTGCAATCAAACCAATTTCGCTCGGAAGGTGTCAATCAATCAATCAATCAATCAATCATCTGTTACAAGGTTAAGCGGTGGCAATCACCGCAAGCGTGTTCTTTCAACGACGCGTTATAACGTCCCGTCGACGATTGCGGTGTCAAAGAAACGAGCGGTATTGCGCGGTGCGCCTCCGGAGAACACCTTTGTTTCCACACAGATTGTTTGACAGTGCCGCTATCCCGTGGTCGCGAGGGCATGGTCAATTGATATTTTTGAAAACTCGTGCGCTCTCTCTCTCTTGGGCAGAAACAATAATGAGAAATCTCACTTGAAAAACTTAATTTTGACCTCACTTGGGATTATCTATAACGAATATAAATGTAGACTAATAAAACAACAATTTATATGGTACTTGAGTGCTTTTAGGTAACTAATGGCACCAGGAATGAAGATACTGTCAGTTTCTCAACTCGGCTCCAAACAATTTGCAACTGCCGCTTCACTGCCAAGACATCACGTTTCGGTCCAGTTCTTTCGGTTCTACCAGTGACGGCCCGCATCACGGCGGCTAGATTTCGGAGGCGATCAAATATGAAAGCGTTATCAAACCCAGTTCTGACTTCTTTCCCAGATTTTAAGCAGCTGGCATTTACCTGGCCTAGTGAATCATGTAACACATCAGGTCTCTCCCACATAATTACGTTGCCGCATTCCCTCCCTTAATTACTACTTACACAAGTCGGGTTTGGTTCCCTCCCCTCTCTGTTCATTTTGCAGTAAGGAAGATACGTTGCATCACTTCCTTCTAGCTCGTCGCCGCCCTACTGCGGCAGACAGACAGACAGACAGACAGACAGACAGACAGACAGACAGACAGACAGACAGACAGACAGACAGACAGACAGACAGACAGACAGACAGACAGACAGACAGACAGACAGACAGACAGACAGACAGACAGACAGACAGACAGACAGACAGACAGACAGACAGACAGACAGACAGACAGACAGACAGACAGACAGACAGACAGACAGACAGACAGACAGACAGACAGACAGACAGACAGACAGACAGACAGACAGACAGACAGACAGACAGACAGACAGACAGACAGACAGACAGACAGACAGACAGACAGACAGACAGACAGACAGACAGACAGACAGACAGACAGACAGACAGACAGACAGACAGACAGACAGACAGACAGACAGACAGACAGACAGACAGACAGACAGACAGACAGACAGACAGACAGACAGACAGACAGACAGACAGACAGACAGACAGACAGACAGACAGACAGACAGACAGACAGACAGACAGACAGACAGACAGACAGACAGACAGACAGACAGACAGACAGACAGACAGACAGACAGACAGACAGACAGACAGACAGACAGACAGACAGACAGACAGACAGACAGACAGACAGACAGACAGACAGACAGACAGACAGACAGACAGACAGACAGACAGACAGACAGACAGACAGACAGACAGACAGACAGACAGACAGACAGACAGACAGACAGACAGACAGACAGACAGACAGACAGACAGACAGACAGACAGACAGACAGACAGACAGACAGACAGACAGACAGACAGACAGACAGACAGACAGACAGACAGACAGACAGACAGACAGACAGACAGACAGACAGACAGACAGACAGACAGACAGACAGACAGACAGACAGACAGACAGACAGACAGACAGACAGACAGACAGACAGACAGACAGACAGACAGACAGACAGACAGACAGACAGACAGACAGACAGACAGACAGACAGACAGACAGACAGACAGACAGACAGACAGACAGACAGACAGACAGACAGACAGACAGACAGACAGACAGACAGACAGACAGACAGACAGACAGACAGACAGACAGATGAACTTTTATTGAGGTCCTAAGGGACTAGCCGGCGGAGACCTGCTGGGGCCCCCGGCTCGCCGCTGGCTGCTCCCATGTCGGAATCGGGAGGCCAAGCCTCTCCGCTCTTTCACGGGCCCTCTGGACGGCCATGGACTGGAGCTTGAGTTCCGTACTTGAGATGGCCTCGTCCCAGTCCTGTTCGCTGGTGAGTGACGTATCCCGTAACGCAGGACACTGCCAGAGCATATGTGCTAGAGTGCTAAACTCCTCCCCACAATTCGGGCACTGTGGGTCAATTTCTGTATTAATCCTGCTTAGGAAACCTCGCGAGGGATATGACCTCGTCTGAAGCATCCTAAGCGTGATCGATTGAGCTCTGCATAAATTTGGTGTGGAGGCGGGAAGCGCCTTCGTTCCTCTTTATAGTGGGAGACGATTCATGAAATGTTGATAAGGGTCGCTGTGGCCGAGCTCCTCCGGATCCAATGAAGCCTCACCACCGTCGCGGCGCTTGAATTCTCGCGCACGGCGGTGAGCAATCTCATTGGGGTTCGGACGGCCCGGCAGCACGTTGTCACCCATGTGAGTGGGGAACCACGTAATGCAATGCACGGGGTCAGAATAAGTCCTTGACTTGCTCTTCAGAAGCGCCTCCGCATGTCTCGCAACCATTCCCGAAGCGAAAGCCCCGACGGCCGCGCGTGAGTCAGTGCAGATATACGGCCTTTTAAATCCTGCATCGCCAGCGCTACCGCCACCTGCTCTGCCACGTCGGCCGTGACAGCGCCTACCGAGGCCGCAGATAGGAGCTCGCCCTTCTCGCTGACCGCCGTGACCGCGAATTTACCGGAGCACCCATATTGAGCTGCGTCCACGAAGGTTTCCAGGCCGACCGTTGTCTTTAAAATCGTCCTGGCACGAGCTGCTCGCCTGCCCGCATTATGCTGTGGATGAACGTTTTTAGGGAAGGGACCAACGACGTAGGTCCCTCTGGAGCTCTCGTCCAGCTGAACCGCCGCACTGTGACTGTAACGCGGCCGCAAGCCCGCCGCATCCAAGAGACGCCTACCCGCGCTGGAGCCCGAAAGCCTCGTGATCTGCGCCGCTTGTTGCGCCTCTATTAGTTCGAGGGTGGTGTTATGAACGCCGAGCTGCATTAGCCTGTCCGTGCTCGCCGTGACCGGAATACCCAGTACCTGCTTGCCGCTTTTCCGCATCAACGTATCAAGCTTGTCCCTTTCAGTCTTAGTCCACTGCAGGCCGAAACCACATAGTTGATGTGGCTCATAAGAAAAGCGTGATACGCCCTAAGTAGGTTGTCCTCGCCTAGGCCCCCCTTCTTAGTGGAGACTCTCATGATTAATCTGATGATATTCTCGGTTTTGGCGGTCAGATTGCGCATGGTTTGGCATTACAGCCCCTGGCATCGATGCAACAATCCTAGAAGTCTGGTCGAATTCACCCTGGGGATCTTCTGGCCGTCCCGCGTGTACACATCTATGGGGATCTGCACGAGCGGCACGAGCCCCCGAACCCCCTGCCTTGCCGGTCTGTATAACATGAGCTCTGACTTGGTTGGGAGAGTCGGAGACCCGTGCCCTCCAGAAAGGACTCGGTCACATCCAAGGCCTCCTGGAGCGCCTGTTCCACAGCC